>NW_028118703.1:0-48613 GCF_965113315.1 Podarcis vaucheri | reverse complement strand
TAATAAATGAGCATGCTTTCCTAGATCAGGCTGCAAAGTATGATATCAAATTCAAGGCACCACATAGCGAGGGCAAAACTCATCGCACTTCTGCATATTATAGATGTGATAGTTCCCAGTGAGATATCAAACTGTCTGCAGACCGCGGCTATTCTGAACCTACACTTAATTTTCTTATCCTTATATCCTCTTTGCAAAGCAAAGCTCTGCTTCATTCTTTGCTGCAGCAACAACAGAAGAAAAACCCTTCTGGAAAATGAGCTCTTCACATGCGATACTCCCTGGAGAATATTGAGTAAAATTCTCCCACTGCTTAGGAACAGGGTGAAGAATCTGAAGAAACAGTTTTTGTGATATGTGCTATTGACCCCAATATAGTTTCTGACTTCTTTGGCAAGTGCTTTGACACATGACACTAAAGGGCACACCCAATTCTAGCCTCAGCTACATGTTCTGTATGTGAATGTTATTAAGGCGGCATAGATTTATTTGAAGAGCTTCCATGTCAAATGGCATGTGTGCCAGGAAGTCCCACACTTTATTTATTACCATTTTTAGCAGCAATGTAAAAAACCCCAGCGTAAGAACAAAACACACAGTATAATTTTGTAGTCCATATCCACCAAATAATAATAATAATAATAATAATAATAATAATAATAATAATAATAATAACCCTTAATGATGCAAACAGTGATTTGGTTCTCTCCCCCCCCCCCAATGTTGTTGGGTACGCACACAGTGCAAACCTGTCTCAAGGAGAGAAATCCAGCTTCTATACCCTACCAAACAATACAATACTTTTTGTACACCCTTATTTTGCAAGTGAGCCTGCCTGCTTTTCCTTAACCCCCCACCCCAGCCCTTCACAATGGCAGGTAGAAATATTACTTTCTGAGAGTTTTGAAAATACAATATCCCCACAGTGAAAATGCAATATCCTGCAGTGCGGTGGAGAAAGAGATGTGCCCACAGTGTAACAGACGATAAACAAATATGTATTGCATAATAAATTGATTGTGGAAAAAAGACCCAAGTCTCTACTCTTCTGAAGGAATAAACAAATAGCAACATTTATTCTGGCCTGGAAAAATTGTCTGCATGAACCATAACAAGGGCCGTAACCTGTAACAGTTATCTGCCACTGCAGCCTTTATTACTCAAATATTGGATTAGATACCAATCACAACTGCATGATAAGCCTCTGGGGAAAAAACAAGCAACCTACTATAATTGGAGCAGTTTTTAAAAACACTGTACCTTCGAGTGTTTTTTATGTGCAACTTTGCTAGTAATGCGCAGCACCCTGGATGGTTTTCAACTAAGTTTTACTCTGAGTATTGTCATTGAAATAAATGAAAATGACTGTTACTGTAGGTCCATTAATTTCAGTGGGTCTACTCCAAGTGAAACATAGCTGAATACTACCCCCTACGTCCAGGGATGTGAGAGGTGGCGTTTCTGTGTGGGTCCTTTCTGGTGGATGAGTACATGCATGGCTGGACCAAGACATTTTGCCACCTGTAGCAATGGATAGGATGGCACCTCCTGCCTGTTTCATGTACACAGAAGCTGACTGGACTGACAGTGGTCACTTACTGGTGTTGACCTATAAAGTCTTACACAGCTCAGGACCCCAGTGCCTTAAAGAAACAACTCTCCCCATACAAACCATCCCAGACCCTGTGCTTGTCATCTGAGGCCCTTCTCTATGTCCCACCTCCCTGAGAGGTTCGGAGGGTGACATCTAGGGATTCACCCATCCTTAGAGTGGGGTGTGCTGTTGTGCCAGACCTATAGTCTTTAGGCCTCTCCTTTTTGCCTCTAAAGGTCACTTTTCCTGGGCCACAGGAAGATGTTGTCATCTTCCTGCATATGGGGTTCTATGTCAGGGGTGGGTTTGAGCTGATGGACATTGTGAACTATGGGTTAAAATTAAATGGTCTCATGTCTTGAGACCAATCCCCCATGTCTGGATGATCTGAGATAAGGGAGCCATGTGGCACTGGGTTACCATTGTGATACCTGGGAGGTCAAGTGTATGACTTGCTGAGTCATTTCATGACTACGTGTAGAGATGGGTATCATAGTCTCTAGGACATTGCATGCCTTGCTGCTGTCCTGTTTGCATGTCAGGAGTCTGAGTCAGGTGTAGGTCTGTAATAAAAAACACCAGTCTCAGTGAAGTTAATTCTTCATTCAAAGAAACTAAAACTACAGAGTCCTAGTGATGCCAGCAACTCTTCTCAGTAAGAGAATGAGCCAGTTGTCAGGTGAGCCAGTTGTGAGGACTGAAGGTCCCTGTCTTCCCTTCCTCTCTGGGTTTTTTCCCAAGCTATCGTAGACTGCGTCTGTACGCAACCAATCTCTCCTCTGATCTTTTCATTTCTCTGTGTTTTCTGGAAGACTGGGGGTGGGGAGCGCATGTCTGTCTCCTGGCCCCCTCTCCTCCCAAGGGTCATCTAGTTCAACTCCCTGCAATGCAGAATATGCAGGTTGCCAATACAGGATCAAACCTTGGCATTACCAGCTCCTCGCTCTAACCAACGGAGCTGAAACAGTGGTCTACCTAGTCCATGGAATAGCACTGGATATGAGCTTGTTTCAGCGTTAACTTAGAATCATGGAACTGTAGAGCCCAAGGATAATCTAATCCAACTCCCCACAAGTCATGAATCTGTCCCCTAATGTGGGGCTCGAACCCACGACCCAGAGAAGAAGAGTTTCATGCTCCACCAACTGAGCTATCTCAGGTTGAGAAATGACAGATTGTTCTCACTTTTCAGGCTAGTCTTGGAAAGGGGCCATCTTTCGATATAAATCTTTTGATATAAAGTCAACACATCAAAGCCTGCTGCTCCAGGGTCACTTAAAGCAGCTTCCGTCGTTCCTGCTCCTCTTGACGCAAACAGGATTTCAACACATATAGTCGAGTCAATGCAGCCATTGTTCACTGATTTTTTGGCCTGGTACATTTCCCCTTCTTCAGACATCTCACTGTCAGCGCATAAAAGAACCATTCATTCATGGTAATGCCCCAAAGTATTGTGTCGGTCAATTAGGTGAGGTGCTCTTGTCTTATATGAGCCTTAGGATTGCAGCGTTAGAATCATAGAATCGTACGTCTGGAAGGGACCGCAAGTGTCATCTAGTCCAACCCCCTGCCATGAGATTAATAGTCATCTAGTCCCACCACCCTGAGATTAATAGTCTCATGTTCTACTGACTGAGCTTTCATGAAGCAAAAGCAACTGGAAAAAAATTTCAGCATCAGAATCATACTGCTTCAGAGAGCTAAATAGGTGTGATAGCTCTGTCAGTAAAGCACAAGGTGCTTCATCTCAGGGTTGTGGGTTCAAACCCACGTTGGGCAAAAAATTCCTGCATCCCCAGGTAGGACAATGGGAAAGCTCAGTTGGTAAGAGCATGAAACTCTTAATCCTGGAGTTGTGGATTCAAGCCCCATATTGGGCAAACGGTTCCTGCATTGGCAGGCAGAAATTCAACAGGGGCAGCTGTCTCCCCATCCTAACCAGATGATGTTCAACAAAGCTGTTGAGGTCTGCCACAAAAACATCGCCATTCTGCCAAAGGGCCACCATTCTGCTCTCTTCTTGACCAAGGGAGGTGCTGCTTTTGCCTCATCCATTTTTTCACCTGTCCGGCTATGGGTGTTTTTGGTGTGTGTGTGGTCCCCCCCCCAGTAGTTATTGTTTTTGAGTCAAAATTTATTTCCTAATGCCTTGTTTCCCCCCAGCACTGATCATCACCAGTAGACCACGAGACTCTTCATCTCATCAGAACTAGACCATTCTATGATCTATGACCAGCAGCAACAACTAGTAACAAAAGGCAGGCTGTGTTTTGGCCTAGTGGCTGGAACCTTTAAACCAAGCGTGCCTAGAGTTATCAGTTGCTAGGCAGCGCCCCAAAGCCAGCGGGGTTTTTGGGGGGGTGTGCGATGCTGTGGGCGTTGCCACTCTCTCTTACACACACATAGGAAAGGTTGGCTATTTCAGACCCCTCAACTGCTCCTCAACCATCCTGGTTGTTGTTGTTGTTGTGTGTGTGTGTGTGTGTGTGTGTGTGTGTGTTTGTGTGAGATCACAGAGGCCATTTTGTAAGCATCCATATTGGATGCTTTAACCACTCCTAGAGTCTTTCTGCTACAGGGCAGCTCTATAAATTAAGTCAGTCAATATATATGGGGAAAGCCAAGTGTAACTTTGAGAAGGATCTGAAATACTTCCTTTGAAGCTTGAATTTGTTTTATTCTGGATTGTTTGGTTTTTTTATGGTGGGGGGTGAACCATGTATTCCTTGGAGGAAAAAGTAGGATAAAAATGCAATAAATAAGCTCTTCTGCTTACATCCTTAAGAAAGCTGGAGGGGCCAGTGAGATGGAGATGTCAGTTGCTAGCCTGGTGCCTAGAGATCTCCACGTGGTCACAATTGGACCTCTGACCATTGCAAAACTCACCTGGGGAATTTTTTTTTATAAGATATTTATTAAAGTTTCACAAATTATATAATCAAACACAACAATACAAACAAACACAAACAAGAAAAAAACCAAAACACATATAATTTCAAATCCTTGTTTTCTTAAAACTTACTTCACCAACCTCCTCATACCTCCCCTTTCTGCATTCCAATTTCAAATATTTAGTTCAGCAAATCCTCACCCTTAATTTTATCTAATTGTTAACCTTTCTTTTCTTTTAACTTAATCTTTACAGCTGTAATCCACTTAATTTCTAAAGCCGCATCATTTTAACACTCATTAATTTTACAATGTTTCTTAAGATAGTTCTTAAATATACTCTGGCTTCTCTTCAGATCATATAAATCTTTCGCCTTTTTCACCTGGGGAATTTTGAACACTGCTGGGTACAGAGACCAGAAAAGTTGCTCCATTACCACATGAATTGGTAGCATTGAATTGAAGGCATGAGGAAGACCAGTATGCAGTCTGTTCCTTGACTAGGTTGGGAACATGTCCTGGCAGGGGATGGAGATCTCCTATCCCAGAGAAAGACTAACTGTGATGCAATTTCGATTTTAGGGTGATGGAGTCAGCGGCTCTAAGGAGATCAGAGATGATAGTCCGAGTCGTGTTGGGGTTGCTCTTCGCCAGTTCTGGTAGGAAGTTCCTGGAGGAAGACAAGAGATAAAAAGTGGGAAGATCACAATATTTATTTCAAGTGCCCTGGCTTTTCTTTCTTCTTCTTATGGAGGCAACTGAGCAAATTCTGAGTCATTTTATCTGTGGATAAAATTATGAGGGGTGTGTGTGTGTGTGTGCAAGCAAAAGTCCTAGGTGTCAGAGTCAACTGTTAGGCTGGCAAGGCAAAGGAGATAAAGGCTGTCTGTAACCAGCAAGAGCAGTTCTCCTTAGAATAATAGAATCATATATTTGGAAGGGACCACACAGGTCATCTAGTCCAACTCTCTGCAATGCAGGAAGTTGGAGTTATTGTTCTTTTTTGCTCAACTGAGGTTTTAAAGCAGAGATTGGATGGCCATCTGTCATGGATGTTTGAGTGGAGATTCCTGCATTGGAGGGGGTTGGGCTAGATGACCCTCAGGGTCCCTTCCTATTCTATGATTCTGTGGTTCCCAGACCAGCAAGCAGGCCCAACCCAAAAGCATTTCTAGTGCCCAGGAACACCATCTGACATGCCCCTTCCCTCCTTTGTCCAAATCCCCAGCTTTGAGAGGTGGGAACAAGAAGCTACTGTTTTGAAAGTTAGCAACAAGAAGCTAACATTTTACTGATGCCACCTTTCCTTTCCACACAGTGCTGGGGTTGTGCCCCCCAAGGTGGATCCTGTACAGGAATGAGCTTTGCCTTTACATCCCAGCTGGCTCTCTTGTTCTGTCCTGGAGTGAAGCCAGAGTCTTCTGCAGGGACCAAAAGGCAGACCTGGTTGTCATCAAGGATTACCACAAGCAGGTAAGAGGCGGATTTTGCAAGCTGCAGGCTGGGAATGCTTTAGTTTGGGAGGGAGGAAGCGTGGGAAACCTCACTTGAGGATGACTGCCTGGCATAGAATCCAGATCTGACCCAGGTATGGCAATGGCCAGGTGCTCTAGGTGCCGTGTTTCATTTCTGCTTTATCTTTTAAAGGAAAAATCTCAAAGTGGTTGACCACCCACTAAAACATCCAATCAAACAATCCAGAAAGGGGGAAAAATTCAAGCTTCAAGGGAAATATTGCAGATCCTTCTCAAAGTGACAATTTGCTTTCCCCATATTTATTGACCAACTTAATTGATAGAGTGGTCCCATAGCAGAATTTCTTTAGGAAGCCAGTGTGCTGTAGTGGTTGAACAGTTGAACCAGGACCTGGGAGATCAGGGTTCAACTCCCCACTCAGCCAGTCATGAAGCTCACTGCGTGACCTTGGAGTCAATCACAGACTCTTAACCTACTTCGCAGGGTCGTTGTAGGGATTAACTGAGGAGGAGGCGAACCAAGAGATCTCTGCAAAATGCACCTGGCACCTGGCGAATTTCTAACACTGTTCAGAACCCTTTTCTATTCTGCGCCCAATGAGGGCTCTTGAGTCCCAGGTTGGCTAGGTCATTTCCTGAGCCCGGGAACATAAACAGCTTGTGCAACTAGCTGAGCATTGTCTGCACTGACTGGCAGCAGCTCTCCAAGATTTCATGCAAGGACGCTGCCCCAGCGCTACCCAGAGATGCTGCCTTCTGCATGCAAAGCAATTGCCCTAACACCAAGCCATGGCCCCTTTCCTGTAGAAGTCCCTGGCAGAGGCTGTTGGGAAAGTGGCAAAAGTTATGCTGCCTGCCTTTGCTCCCACTGCAGGACAGCTCAGTCGGTAGAGCATGAAACTCTTTTTTTAAAAAATATTTTTTATTACAAATTTAAACAAAACATATTATCTTAATACATGTCATCCTTAATTCCCCCCATTCCCCCCTCCCCCCATAAAATAACCCCCCCTCCCCCCCTGACTTCCCTCAGCTCCAGTCTCTGGTTTCTCTACAAATACTATTATCTGCATATTACAAAACTGTAGAAATCCTTAATTTATCTGGCTGGTTATTGTCCATAAAAAGTTTGTGAGTGTTTATTCAAAACCTGCCAAAACCTGCCAGTTCACTTTGTTGTTTCTTTAAGTACTTTGTAAAAGGTTCCATTCATCATTAAAGTCACAGTTATCCTTGTCCCATAGTTTACGTGTCAATTTTGCCAATTCTGCATAGTCCATCAGTTTCTCTTGCCATAGTTCTTTAGTCGGGGTTTCCTCATTCTTCCATCCTTGTGCTCATAAGACTCTCGCCGCCGTTGTTGCATACATGAAGATATTTTTCAGCTTCCTTGGCAGGTCTTTTCCTACAATCCCTAACAGAAATGCTTCAGGTTTCTTAACAAATGTTAGATGGAACATTTTCTTCAGTTCATTGTATATCATTTCCCAAAACTTTTTAATTTCATTACAATCCTACTACATATGGTAAAATGTCCCCTCCTTTTCCTTACACTTCCAACACACATTTGAACTGGTTTTATACATTTTACCTAACTGCACTGGAGTTATATACCATCTATACATCATCTTCATATAATTTTCTTTCAGCAAAGAACAATCTGAGAGCATGAAACTCTTAATCTTGGGCAAAAAGATTCCTGCATTGCAGGGGTTTAGATTAGATGACCCTTGGGGTTCCTTCCAACTCAACAATGTTATGATTCTGTGATTTTATTATGCTGCCTTTGCACAGATGTTCCTGACGGAACTCTCAGACAGCACCCGGGAGAATGCCTTGCACTACTGGATCGGGTTAGCATGGCGAGAGGCAAGCAGTCAGCTCGCCTGGGTGGATGGGACCCCATTATCGCAGAGCTGGTACAGGTAAGAGAACCTTGATGCGTGGCTCCGATGGCAGAGGGCTCCAGTGTGGGGCTTCAACCCACAACCCCAAGATCAAGTCTCCTGCTCTGCCGAAGGAGCTATAAAAGTGGTTTGCTAAGAGAGCAGAAGCAAGTTCTTTGCTTTTGGATCTTGAACTCTTTCTGCTTTATCAGAAACTGGCTCCAAGGCCACCCCAAGAAGGAGCGTTGCACACAGCTCGTGGGCATCTATGCTGGCCAGTGGAGGGACTGGGATTGCGGTGCCAACGTCTCCTTCATCTGTGAGATGCCCATGAAAGGTAAGAGCAAAGAGGGTGTCTCCTTCCCAGCCTCGACATTCAGCAGCCAGCAGGAGGCATAATGAGGGAGGCTATAGAAATACTGCATTTTGCTGATGAATGGAGAGAGCCAACCCCAGCAGCCTTCACTAATTTTAATAGTAGTAGTAGTAATTGTAGTAGTAGTAGTAGTAGTATTTATATCCTGCCCATCTGGCTGGGTTTTACCTCCCCAGCACCCAGAGTCGGCATGGAAGGGGTCCCTTGACGCTTCAAGACTTAGTAGCCATTGACAGGCCTCTCCTCTGTGCATCACACTGTTGACTCATGTTATGCTTCTTGTCCACTAAGACCCCTAGACCCTTTTCACGTGAACTACTAGTAAGCCAGGTGTCCCCCATCTTATATTTGTGCAGATGGTTTTTCCGACCAAGGTGCAGAACCTTAAATTTGTCCCTGTTGAAATTTTGCTAGTTTGGGCTCAGTTCTCCAATCCGTTAAGGTCATCTTGAAACCCGATTCTGTCTTCTGTGGCAATAGCTACCCCTTTCATTTTGGGGTCATCTGCAAATTTGATGAGCATCCCCTCAATTCCTTCATCCAAGATGTTAAACTACAGCGGACCCAGGACAGAGCCCTGCGGCAGCCCCCCTTTCCCCCCAGGATGACGAGGAACCATTAACGAGCACACTTTGGGTTCAGCCAGGCAACCAGCTACAAATCCATCTAACAGTTTCCTCGTCCAGCTCACATTTTACCTGCTTCTTCACAATAATATCATGGGGGATTTTGTCGAAAGCCCTGCTGGGGGAAGTGCAAAGGGGATCTCTGGATTTCAGGAGGAGAAAGTGTGGAGGAGAACGCTGGGTGGATGAAGGGGAAATAAAGGCAGTGTGAGGAGTTCACCATTTACATTAATCTAAACTGTGGACCTGCCCACCAACTTCATAGCTGCACCTTCTTGTACCTCTCTCTCTCCCCTTGTGCCTTTCCTGTTTAGATGCGCTCCCTGGCTCTGTGAGGAAAGTGCCCTTCCACTCCCACTGCTACGCCTTCCATTTCCCATCCTTCCGGGAACTGAGGTCGTGGAGAGAGGCCCAGTCTTTTTGCCAGGAATCTGGGGAGGGCCTCGCAATTGTTGGAGATGAGGAGCAGAACACCTTCCTGTCAGGTGAGGGATGGAAGCAGCAAACCAGTAGCCAAGACAGTAGCATTTTGGGCTGATCTACCTGGGCTCCTCTTAGAATAATAGACTCATAGTAGGAAGGGACCACAAGGACCATCTATCTAGTAGTCCAGCCCCCGCAGTGCAGGAATCCTTTTTGCCCAACACAGGGCTCGAACCCACGAACCAGAGATAAAGAAACTCATGCTCTACCAATTGAGATATGTGCTTCTTATTAGTTTTTTAAGTGCCCTTAGGGGATGGCTGTTGCCATTTATCTCTTTATATTTTAAATATTTTGGGGGCTGCTTTTCTGGGCAAATGCCCCTTTAAAGATGCTTACAGTCAAAAGCAGCAAGAAAATGAAACTAACAGTGGAGATTTTCAAAACTTAAAAGAGCACCTGTACCCAAATGCCGCCCTCAGAATAACTCTCTTCCTCCTCCTCTTCAGTTGGTACAGTGTGGTGCTGATAATGCCAAGGTTGCAGGTTTGATCCCCGTATGGGACCACTGTGTATGCCTGCATTGCAGGGGGTCAGACTAGATGACCCTTGGATCCCTTCCAGACCTACAATCCTATGATTCTATGAGATGGTGGCATTTATTGTCCCCATTCAAACTGGGAGGTAGTAGTGATGGTTTTGCACTGGAAGAGGGTGCGGGGAGCTGGTCATCTAATCCTTACCAAGAAACATCTGTGATGGTTTCTCCATTTCCTCACCAGATGCCTTTCCTGAGGACGGTTGGCAGATGTGGATCGGGCTGCGCTTTGGCACCACATGGAGGTGGAGTGACTCGTCAGCCCCCCCCGCCTATTTCCGGTGGCATCTGGGTATGTTGAGTCCAAACATGATCGCTCCTGAACAGAAGGGTCCTGAATCACAGCTGGTTCTCTGTGTCAGAACTCTTGGTTGCCATCCAGAACTGCATAAAAAAACTAGAATAATAGATTTGTAGAGTTGGAAGGGACCCCAACTCAACCCCCTGTAATGCAGGAATCTCAACTCAAGCATGATGACAGATGGCCATCCAACCTCTGCTTAAAAACCTCCAAGGAAGGAGACGCCACCACCTTCTGAGGGGGTCCAATCCTCTGTTGAACAGCTCGTACTGCCATAAAGTTGTTCCTAACATTTAGTCACAACCCTCTTTCTTGTAACTTGAATCCATTGGTTCGAGTCTTACACTCCAGAGCAGCAGAAAGCAAGCTTGTTCCATCTTCCATGTGATGACCTTAAGATATTTGAAGATGGCTCTCATCTGTCCCATCAGTTTCCTCTTTTTCAGGCTAAACATACCCAACTCTCTCTACTGTTCCTCATAAGACTTGCTCCATAAGACCTGGAGCTCTTTATTATTTTATTGCCCCTATTTATTTATTTATTTATTTATTTATTTATTGCATTCATATCCCACATTTTTCTACAAGGAGCTCTTTCCCTCCACCCTTAATCCCCTTAATCCCCACAACAACAATGCCCAAATTAAGATTTGAACCCTAGTCTCTCCCAGGCCCTAGTCTGCAATACCACATTGACTCAGCTGGGGTTCCTTCTCCACACAAATGGGCTCTGGGATGGGGTGTTGAGGCTGGGGGAAGGGTGTGGAATGGGCCTAAAGTTCTTGCCCATTTCCCACTTGGGGTGGGAAAGAAGTGCAGGAAGTGATAATGAAGGTAGCATTAGGAAGTGTGTTGGGACTTCCTGGAGACAAGGTAGGAGGCTGTAGCTAGAAGCCGCTCATATGGGCTCTTACAACCCCTGGCTGCTCTATTCTCTAGGAAAAGCCCCCGAACAGGTGAAGGACCAGTGTGTGGTGCTGAGTCTGCAGCCCACCAATATGGCCCAGCATGGGACGTGGCAAACCAGACCGTGCAATGAGCGTCCTACGACCGAAATAACAGGATTTGTCTGCCAGCACAGATATGGTGAGTGCCATAGATGCTCAAGGGCAACAGAGGGGCCGCAGACAGGCTGGAGCAGACAGAGAGAGAGAGCTGCCTCTTAACTTCTCTCTTCTCATGAGTGGAGAAAAGGGGAGCTAAAATCACAAAGCAATTTGCAGTATAAAAGCACCACTCAGGTGTGAAACTGTTGGATTTTCATCTGAAATGCTGGACATCATCTCAAGGAGACCAGAAAGCAGCTGATAATAATGATAGCGATAACGATATCGGTAACAGTAACCAGAACTGTAACCATAACCGTAACAGTATGATATCGATTAACGATAACGATAAACATAACGGTAACGATAATGGTAACAGTAACAGTAACAATGTTATTAATTGTACTCTGCTCCAGCCACTCTGAGATCCAAGGAATTGCAAACCCCTAATTAGCAAATTCCTGATAAATTAGGTAGAAAGACTAGAGGAACAGACTATGCAAAGGGCTGGCAACAAACCTGTGAAGGACTGAGCTGACAAGTTTGAGACAAAATCCCTCTCCAAAGGCTTTTATGGGAAATCTTGGAAGAAAGCCATCATGTAGGGGGATAGCTTTCATCCCCTTGAATTATAATTATTTAAATTATGCCACCCTTATATAAATTATATGCCACCCTTCATCAAGATCTCAGGGTGGTTTACAAGAGGCAATTCAAAAAAGGCATGCTCATTTTGATTTCAGAATCGGCATTTCGTTTCGTAACTGCATAAAATCCTCCTGAAAGATAAAAGAATCTGGATTTGGGGGACAAGTTTGGGAACCTCAGATTCCACATGTGAATTTGTGTAGGTCGCTGCCCCTCCCAATCCCTTTTGCCTCGGCAGGGGGTGGGGGGAGAGGCAGTGGCTGAGTGCTAGGGGGCTGATCCAAAAGGCGGGTGGGCTTCTTGTGGGATGGAGCCCTCCGATGCTTCCTCTTACAGGCTCTGAATGAAATGAGTGTTGGGAGTCCTTGAGTCGAGCTCCACCAATAACAGCAGGCTCCTCCGCCTTGCCTTCCCTGGGCCTAATTTGCTCCCATCTCTGTTGCCAGATTTTTGTGGTCCGCCGGAGCCTGTGTACTTTCCCCTCCCTGGAGGGATAGGTCCGCACGCCACAGCTGACGTCACCTTCTCTTTCCCTGGTCATTCTTCCTGCACCCTGTCCTTGGCTGGCCTTCACACCGATGCCACTCATTTCCGTCTAAGCCTGGAATCCAATGCCACCCACGTGCATGGCAGTGTCACCACAGATCTCGGCGGCTCCCTGGAGCGCAAGAACTTTTCTGGGGTGCCCTTTTCGCCTGGGCTGTTCAGCACATGGAGCCTCTTCACTTACGCTGACGGCCTCGCAAGCTTCTTGGACCACCAGGAGCATTTCCGTCTCTCCAGCGCCCAAGACATTCCCTTTGCAAACCTCGGCTCCTTGAGGATAATAGGAGCAACCGTGGCCAACGCGTCTCTAGGTAGGTTGGGGTGGATTTTGGGGGGGGGGACACAAAGAAGAGTCCCCCTTGCTTTTGAACCAGCAGAAGGTGGGCAAACATTGATGTTTCTGTAAAGAGACATGGGGGGTCCCTGCAGCAAGCCCCTTCCACCTGGTTTCCTTGGAATTCATGTCAACAGAGGCCAATGAAGTTTCTGCACTGTCAGGTTCTCTCCTTGACATATATCTGCTAGCTGAGCATGATAGTCAGAAATCTGCAAGCAGTGCAACCTTTGCTTTGCATGTTGCAAGACTGCCAGCTTTTTCTTTCTCTTTTTTTGCATGCACAGACACCATCACCTCCAACAAGGGGGGGGGGCAGTACAACCAAACATGGTGTAGTGGTTAGAGTGTCAGGTTTTGGACCTGGGAGATCAGGGTTCAACTCCCCACTCAGTCATGAAGCTCACTGGGTGACCTTGGAGTCAACCACAGACTCTTATCCTACCTTGCAGGCTCGTTGTAGGGATTGACTGAGGAGGGGGGTGAACTATGGACTCCTTGGAGAAAAAGGTGGGAGATAAATGAAATAAATAAGCCTTTCTGCTAACTTGCTTGCATAAGAAAGCTGGAGAATCAGGTGGAGATCACCAACCTGGTGCCCAGAGATCTTGACGCAGTCGCAATTGGACCTGTGCCAGTCTCAAAGTGCGACAGACCTGCAGCCCACCCTCTCAATTCCCTCCAAGTCCACCACTGATTGTTTCCAGGAATAGCTGAAGGAGGGCAGGAAAAGGCTACAAAGGCTTTTTGTGCTTTCCCAGAGAATCTGCAAAGGAGGGTGCTCACATTGTTGGGTAAGTTCAGAGGCTGACCTCTTTGCCTTCCCTTCCAGAGTATCGCCTTTCTTTTGACCTACACTTCCCCAGCAGTGGCAGCAGCCTGCAGCTGGAAGATGCCATACGTCGCTACCTCAACAACTTCACCATCGGGCTGTGGGTTCGAAGTCAACCTGCTGCTGCTGCCGCTGGCTCCCGCAAGATGTGCCTGGTCAGCTATGCGCTAAAGTGGAGGCAGCCAGAGTTTGCCCTCTTCCTCCTCTCCCCCTCTGGGCTGGAGTTCCACATCAAGGGGTAAGCAGGAGGTCCCTCCACTGGCAATGATGGTTTTAAATGATGCTTCCCTCCCAGATTTTGGTCTTGGATGTGGTTTTGAGGTTTTATGACATTTTATATGGGGTTTATATACTGTGTGTGTATAATGCTATATATTACATATCTCCACAATTCTATGATTCTATGTCCTTTGCTGCCGCTCTAACTTGGGCACCAAAATGTTTCGAGCTGGTGGCGCAGCCCTCTCACCATCCCAGTTGCCAGGAAGCCCCTAAGTTTCTTTGTACTCCAAATGTCCATTATGTGAGGGGGATAGCTCAGCTGGCAGAGCATGCGACCCTTAATCTCAAGGTCGTAGGTTTGAGCCCCACATTGGGAAAAAGATTTCTGCACTGCAAGGGGTTGGACTAGATGACCCTCATGGTCCCTTCCAACTCTATGATTCTATTATCCCAGTTCCCTGTATTCTTTCGGTGTGGGAGGGAGTCGTGTGCTTTAAATGTGCTTGATGTGGATGTGGCCTCAGTTAAGGAGAGTTTCATCAACGAGCCACCTACCAAGCAATTTACAGCAATTCCAAAATTATAATTTTTGACCTCATGACTATAAATGATGTGATCTGAACAAGCCAGGAAGCTGGCATGAAATGTATTCTTTGAAATGCATTTGCTGATTTATCTGCACACATCCCAGCCTGAGCATGGAAAGGTAAAAGTGATCCACAGTGATCCATGCGACGATCATCTCCAGGCTTGACTACTGTAATTCACTCTACGCGGGGCTGCCCTTGAAGCTGTCCCAGAAACTCCAGCGGGTGCAGAATGCTGCAGTGAGGCTCCTCACGAGGTCTCTGCCATGGGAGCATATTCACCCAGTGCTTGTCCAGCTGCACTGGCTCCCGGTGGAGTACAGGGTCAGATTTAAGGTGCTGCTTTTGACCTTTAAAGCCCTTCACGGCCTAGGACCCTCATACCTACGGGACCACCTCTCCCGGTATGCCCCACGGAGAGCCTCAAGGTCCATAAATAGCAACACCCTTGTGGTCCCGGGCCCTAAGGAAGTTAGATTGCCTTCAACCAGAGCCAGGGCCTTTTCAACTCTGGCTCCGGTCTGGTGGAACGCTCTGCCTCATGAGACCAGGGCCCTGCAGGATCTGATTTCTTTCTGCAGGGCCTGTAAGACAGAGTTGTTCTGCCTGGCCTTTGGGTTGAAGCCAGTTTGATTCCCTCCCTCTCTTTCTTTTTTCTTTTCCTTCTCCTCCTGCGATGAGGCTACATTTTAATATTTTAATGTTTCAGTATTTTAATGATGTATTTTAATTTTGTTTTTAAGTTGTAATCATTCAACTTGTTTTTATTATTGCTTGTAAGCCGCTCTGAGCCCGGCCTTGGCTGGGGAGGGTGGGGTATAAATAAAAATAATAATTATTGTTGTTGTTGTTATTATTATTATTATTAAAAGGAGAACCCAGATAGCTCAGTTGTTAGAGCATGAGACTCTTAATCTTAGGGTTGTGGGTTTGAGCCCCATAATGGGCAAAATATTCCTGCACTGCAGAGGGTTGGACTAGCTGACCCTTGCTGTCCATTCCACTTCTATGATCCTATCACTTCTTCCCGGTTTCTCTTTGCAGGTCAGTGATGTTCAGCGGCACCCAGGGCTCCTTTATGGATGGATCCTGGCACCATGTGGCCGTCTCGGTCTCCAGCGCTCCTGGCTACCCGTCCTTCAAGGTCTTCGTGGATGGATTTCTCTGGGAGCCACACTTTGCTGAGAGTAGCAGCTTCCTGAGGAAGGGGCTCTCCCTTGGGGGGAAGCTGACAATTGGACAGCTAGAAGTGGGCAGCAGAGGTAAGTCCCTCCTTTGCACAGAGGCTGTAGGCTTGCCCTGTGGCTGTAGTATAGAAACCCCATATAAAATGTCATAAAACCTCAAAACCACATCTGCAGATGACACCAAACTGGGAGGGGTGGCTAACGCCCCAGAGGACAGGATCACACTTCAAAACGACCTTAACAGATTAGAGAACTGGGCCAAAACAAACAAGATGAACTTTAACAGGGAGAAATGTAAAGTATTGCACTTGGGCAAAAAAAATGAGAGGCACAAATACAAGATGGGTGACACCTGGCTTGAGAGCAGTACATGTGAAAAGGATCTAGGAGTCTTGGTTGACCACAAACTTGACATGAGCCAAGAGTGTGACGCGGCAGCTAAAAAAGCCAATGCAATTCTGGGCTGCATCAATAGGAGTATAGCATCTAGATCAAGGGAAGTAATAGTGCCACTGCATTCTGCTCTGGTCAGACCACACCTGGAGTACTGTGTCCAGTTCTGGGTACCACAGTTCAAGAAGGACACTGACAAACTGGAACGTGTCCAGAGGAGGGCAACCAAAATGGTCAAAGGCCTGGAAACGATGCCTTATGAGGAACGGCTAAGGGAGCTGGGCATGTTTAGCCTGGAGAAGAGGAGGTTAAGGGGTGATATGATAGCCATGTTCCAATATATAAAAGGATGTCAGATAGAGGAGGGAGAAAGGTTGTTTTCTGCTGCTCCAGAGAAGCGGCCACAGAGCAATGGATCCAAACTACAAGAAAGAAGATTCCACCTAAACATTAGGAAGAACTTCCTGACAGTAAGAGCTGTTTGACAGTGGAATTTGCTGCCAAGGAGTGTGGTGGAGTCTCCTACTTTGGAGGTCTTTAAGCAGAGGCTTGACAACCATATGTCAGGAGTGCTCTGGTGGTGTTTCCTGCTTGGCAGGGGGTTGGACTCGATGGCCCTTGTGGTCTCTTCCAACTCTATGATTCTATGATTCTATGATTCTAAGGGGCTCTTACCACATCCCTGCATGTTGGGGCTGCATTGTAGGGACCAGCCTCTTTGTGGGTGACCTGAGTGAAGTCAACCTGTGGGACCGAGCCTTGCCCGAGGTTTCCATAAAGCAGATGGCAGCCTCAAGGACTCGGTGGAAGTTCCCTGGGAATGTGGTGAGCTGGAGCACCCTGGTAGCAAAGAAGCCTTCCTCTGTGCAAATCAGCACTGCAAGCCAAGACCCAGGTAAGTGGGCTGGTGCAGCCAGATATATAAGCTAATCGCCAAATGGCACCTTAAACCTAAGTTACAGTCACCGCGATGGAATGTCTAGGCACCAACTCCCCCCCCATGAAAATTGTTTTTGTTTTTGTTGTTATCATTTCTATACCACTTTATATTTTAAAGGAAAAATCTCAAAGCGGTTGACAACACATTAAAACATCCCATCAAACAATTCAGAATTAAACAAATTCAAGCACCTAGGGAAATATTTCAGAACCTTTCAGTGACATGTGACATTTCCCCATACTTGTCGACCAACTTAATTAAAAGAGCTGCTCCATAGCAGAAGTAAATCTAGGAAGCCAGTGTGCTGTAGTGGTTAGAGTGTCAAAACAGGAGCTTGGGAGAACAAGGTTCAGATTCCCAGCCAGCCAGCCAGCCATGAAGCTCATTGAGTAGCCTTGGAGTCAGTCGCAGCCTCTTAACCTACCTCAAAGGGTTGTTGTAGGCAATGACTGAGGAGGGAGTGAACCATGGAGTCCTTGGAGGGAAAGGTGGGCTATAAATGCAATAAATAAGCTCTTCTACCTACCTGCTTGGGACGCGGGTAGCACTGTGGTCTAAACCACTGAGCCTAGGGCTTGCCGATCAGAAGGTTGGCGGTTCAAATCCCTGCGACAGGGTGAGCTCCTGTTGTTCGGTTCCAGCTTCTGCCCACCTAGCAATTCGAAAGCACATCAAAGTTCAAGTAGATAAATAGGTACCACTCCAGCAGGAAGGTAAACGGCGTTTCTGTGCGCTGCTCTGGTTTCGCCAGAAGTGGCTTAGTCATGCTGGCCACATGACCCAGAAAAACTGTCTTCGGACAAACACCAGCTCCCTTGGCCTATAGAGCGAGATGAGCGCACAACCCCAGAGTCGTCTACGACTGGACCTAACTGTCAGGGTATCTTTACCTTTACGTTTACCTACCTGCTTAAGAAAGAAGGGCCAGCCTGATGGAGAGGTAGTTGCCAACCTGGCATCTAGAGATTGCCACGTGGTCGCAACTGGACCTGTGCCAGTCACAAAACGTGCCTGGTGCCTGGCGAATTTAAAACACTGGATGAAGCCCAGGATCAAAGGGGGGGGGGTGAGGGCAGGCAGCAGCTTGGGCTACTAAGGGGACTGTGTGATGTCATCATGTGACCTTCATCTTGGGTTGTGGGCAGCAGCTTTTAGCTCCTGTGAGACATGGGCTCCGGACTGAGAGGAGATATGAAAGCTATCTTCAAATATCTCAAGGGCAGTCAAATGGAAGGTAGAGCAAGCTTGTTTTCTCCCACTCCGGAGGGTAGGGCTCAAAGCAATGGCTTCAAGTTACAATAAAGGAGATCCCGACTAAGCATTCTGTCATAAGGAGTGCTCAACAGTGGAATGGACTTCATCTGAAGATGGTAGACTCTCCTTCCTTGAATGTTTTTAAGCGGAGGTTGGATGCTTGAATTGAGATTCCTACATTGCAGGGGGTTGGGCTAGATGACCCTCGGGGTCCCTTCCAACTCTATGATTCTGTGATTCACCACAGGCACTGTCTTCGTGTGGTTTGGGTTCCTTCGGCTCAGAGGCAAACAGTCAGCCCTGTGCACCGATCCAGAGCAGTCCCTGGTCTATATTGAGCTTGCGCTGGACCAGCACCCCAAATGTGCTTTCTGGGGGCTGCAGCCAAATGGTCGACTCCGCAACATCGCAGACCCTCCTTCCTGCCTTCAGGTAAATGGAACTGGCACTCCCTCTCCTGAATGACGTCAGGGGATAAACTCTTTGATAGTGGTGGAGTGAGGGGTGCAGGAGGAATCGGCCACCCTATTTATTTATTTATTTGCATTCTATGACTGCTTTTAATCTCAGTCGTCTCTTTCCAGTCTCTCAAATCTACAGGGAAAAAGCTTTTTTTATGATATTGGTTAATTTGAAGTGGTTGCTAGATCACAGCAACTCCTTTTCCAGTTTTTATTTATGTTCTTACTAAATTTTTCTTAAGTCACAGTAGAACACACAAAGAGTCTCTGTTTTCACATCACTGAATCATTCCAACAAAGCAATATGTTGTAGGCAATAAGGGCTCACCCAGACTGCTTTCGATTCACACCCCTTAAAGCAGCTTAAATTTATACAAGCTTCTTTTTAGGAGCTGATTGGTTCTCTCTTTGACACACACACATTTATTTCCCCTCCGCTCCTGAGAAAAATGAATAGGAAGACAAGCAGGGGGCGGGGTCCTTTGCAGGGGGTGCCAACACCCCAAATGCTTTAGGGAAAGAAACGCAAGACTCCGGGAGTAGCTTGATAGTGCTTCAAAACAACCTACTCTGGGATAGTTCAGGGTCATGGTTTTGAGCCCCATGGTGGGCCAAATAATCTTGCAAAACAGAGCATTGGAATACAGTGGTATCTTGGTTCTCGAACGGCTTATTTGTTGAACAAATCGGCTCCCAAATGCTGCAAACCCGGAAGTAAATGCTCTGGTTTGTGAACGTTTTAAAGGAAGTCAACTGAAGCTTCCGCTTGGGGGAAGGAAGCTCCTGCAGCCAATCAGAAGCCGCGCCTTGGTTTTCGAATGGTTTCAGGAGTTGAACAGACTTTCGGAACGGATTAAGTTCAACAACCAAGGTACCACTACTGAGGAGCCTTGTGGTCCCTTCCAGCTCCGCATTCTATGATTCTATGTACCTTTGGGGGGGGGGAACCCCACTGCCTCTTCTGCTGGATGGATGGCGGCAAACAGATTGAGATTGAATCCTGACAAGACAGAAGTACTGTTTCTGGGGGACAGGAGGTGGGCAGGTGTGGAGGATTCCCTGGTCCTGAATGGGGTAACTGAGCCCCTGAAGGACCACGTGCGCAGCCTGGGAGTCATTTTGGACTCACAGCTGTCCATGGAGGCACAGGTCAAATCTGTGTCCAGGGCAGCTGTTTACCAGCTCCATCTGGTACGCAGGCTGAGACCAGACTGGTGACTGGGAACGGCCGCCGAGACCATATAACACTGGTCTTGAAAGACCTACATTGGCTCCCAGTACGTTTCCGAGCACAATTCAAAGTGTTGGTGCTGACCTTTAAAGCCCTAAACGGCCTCGGTCCAGTATACCTGAAGGAGCATCTCCACCTCCATCGTTCTACCTGGGCACTGAGGTCCAGCGCCGAGGGCCTTCTGGCGGTTCCCTCACTGCGAGAAGCCAAGTTACAGGGAACCAGGCAGAGGGCCTTCTCGGTGGTGGCGCCCTCCCTGTGGAACGCTCTCCCACCAGATGTCAAAGAGAACAACAACTACCAGACTTTTAGAAGACATCTGAAGGCAGCCCTGTTTAGGGAAGCTTTTAATGTTTGATGTATCACAGTATTTTAATATTCTTTTGGAAGCCCAGCCAGATGGGCGGGGTATGAATAATAAATTATTATTATTATTATTATGCTTATTTTCCAGCATGAACCTGAGGAGACGGACGGGGCAGCAGGAGATTCCTCACCCTGATGCTGGGGGGGGCCTCTTGGCTAAGTCCTGGGGTGTTGCTCATGCATTTCAAAAAACCACCAATTAATTAATTACATTGATATACCCTGCTTCATCCGAAGATCTCAGGGCAGTTCAAAAGATTAAAGAACAGGATAAAAGCACAAATAAATTGAACAGAAACAAAACAAAACAAAAACAGCCTTTAAAACACATTTAAAAGGCTGTAGAATATTAATCAGCCCACAATGTTATTTTTGGAAAGGTGAAGACTCACTGCACAGATATACATAAAAGGTCAGTGTTGTTGTTGTTGTTGTTTAAATGCAACACAATGTTTTAAAAATGCAACAGCCCATTGAGTGCAGACTCGCTGACCAACCATTTGACTTGGTGGCAGGTAGCCTCAGTGGCAAAGGCCGTCTCTCTTCCCCTCACACCAGCTGTATACCCACCATACTTCATTTAAAACACCCCCGTTCCCAAAGGGTGCTGGGAATTGTAGCTTTGTGAGGGCTGAGCTACAGTTCCCAAGATTATTTAAAGGAAGGAGATGAGCATCAGGGATATGGCACACATGCAGCCACCAGCACTGCCGGTTTGAAACCAGCTTGGAACAGCATCCACTGCCCTGCATTTCCCAGCTCTAGAAATTGCATTTTTGTGTGAGTGCTGCTATTTTCTTTTAGGTGTTCCTTGTCCCTTTCACAGAAAAACTGCTTAGGAGTCATGAGAGTTAAATAGATTTAAATCTGTAGTTTCGGGGTGACATCTCAAGGCAGTTTTTAAATGTTTGATTGTTTTGCTGTGTTTTTATATTCTGTTGGAAGTTGCCCAGAGTAGCTGGGACAACCCAATCTGATGGGCGGTGTAAAAATAATAAAATTATTACTAAATTATTATTACAAAGAAAGGAGCTCTAATTCCTGTGGGGTATCTCTGTGTGAGTTCTTGTGCCAGCTTGCCGATGTGCTCAGTTGTTTGTGGGTTTCCCCCTTCAATAATTAGTTTTCAGTTACAATAATCCAATGGTAGCCTCATTGTAACAATGCCAAGTTATAATACAATTATGAACCCCAGTCATTCAGATGCCAAATTATATACCATATTTTTTGCTCTATAAGACTCACTTTTTCCCTCCTAAAAAGTAAGGGGAAATTTGTGTGCGTCTTATGGAGCGAATGCAGGCTGCGCAGCTATCCCAGAAGCCAGAACAGAACGAGGGATGGCTGCTTTCGCTGCACAGCGATCCCTCTTGCTGTTCTGGCTTCTGAGATTCAGAATAATTTTTTTCTTGTTTTCCTCCTCCAAAAACTTGTGATCTGGTGCGTCTTATAGAGTGAAAAAATACGGTAATTTAGGAGGCCTCCCATGTGCTAGAATTGATGGTTTGATGATTTACTTTGTTTCTGCGTTCCAAAATCTTATTGATCTCAATTCCATTCCATTCAAAATAACACTCCCTTATACAACAACTGCAATATTAACGGCATCCGTTCATCTTGACACATTAAATGATTAACAAATCTGTAGGTGAAGCACTCAAACTATATCCTTATTCCTTCTGTGTGTGACAATTATTCTGTCCATTGTGTTCCTTCCTGTCCGGTTAGCTCAGTTGTTAAAAGTGTGATGCTAATAATGCCAAGATTATGGGTTTGATCCCCGTACAGGTTCATATTCCTGCATTGCAGGGGGTTGGACTAGATGATCCAGTGGGTCCCTTCCAACTCTCTGATTCTGTGATTCATGCAGGCTTCTCCCCTGTTCTCTGTGCAGGTGGCACCAGGCGGAGTCTCCTTGTTGAGCAGTTCAGACTGTTCCACGGACACCAAGAGCTCCTTTCGCCTCTTACCGGACCAGCGGCTGCAGAATCTGCACTTGGGGTTCTGCGTGTTTCAAGGAGTCATTCACACCAAGCTCTACCTGGGGAAGTGCACCCCACAGGCATTGTACTTTGTGCTGGATCGGGGTGTGTTCTTTAAAAAGTATACTTGCCCCTCCCTTCCTCCAAGGAGCTCAGGGCAGGAGACTCCTCCCTCCCCTTTCACATTTTATCTTCACCTCAACCCTGCATGGTAGGAGGCTTGGGTGAGGCAGAATGACTGATACAACACCTGGTGCTTCGTTGGGGCCCATCTCACACAGCCAACAGTTTGGACTGCTTCATTTTGCTGTGGGGAGGGGTGAGCTGTGATGAGCCCAGCTGGTGTGTGTGCAAAAGGAAGCCTGATGTGTTTGTTAGCAGACTTTGCAGGCTGTGTGAATTAGATTGGCGTAATCACTTACAGTTTCTGGAGTTCAAAGGCTTTATTCATGCAAGAACTATTTATAGGTTGGGCGGAGATGAGAGAGAGAAAGGCATTTGTCAGGAGAGAATAACAACAAAATAGCTCAGGGTTAAGGGGCAGAGTAAACAGAGGCTACAAGCAAGTGCTGACTAGATTCTTAGACAAACAGTGCCTTGTATGGTTTAAAGTAACACATGTAGAAATTCACTGAGAAGGAAATGTATTTGTTTTTCTCCAACGGTGTGCACATCATGCTCTTTGCCATTTCCTCCTGCAGATGTGTACTGCCCCCAGTCCAGGGCCTGGAGATCCAGGAAGGACAAATGCCTCTTCCTTGTCTTGGATGCGGCCCTTGAGTGGAGCCAGGCCCTGAAGTTCTGCCAGAGGTTCCACGGTGGGAATCTGGCCACGCTGAGCAGCCCACAAGATCTGGTGAGCAGTTGCTCTGGTCTGAGCACAGGGAGTATCTGAAATGGCACCCAGGGCTGCCAAGAGTCATTTGGGCCCCAGGGAAGAAAAAACAAATGGGGCCCCCACCCAGCAAGGGCTGGCCAGCTAAAAGTATTTACACAGGATATAAAATAAATTTGGAATCCCATTTTTATGTTAATAATAAGCACGATAACATTTGCTTGAATTCATTTCATTCTGGATTGTTTGATTGGATGTTTATTTTTATTTTTTTAAAAAATATTAGGAATTTCAATTTCAATAACAATTTATCAAAAATACATCATCCTCATTTTCCCCCATTTCCCCCTTCCCCTAAAAAGAAAAAGAAAACCCTCCCCCCCCCCAGACTTCCTCAGCTCCTCTCTCTGGTTTCTCAGCATATGCTATTCTCTTCATATTGTAAAATGTTAAATATCCTTAATTAATCTATCAATATGTTACCAATAAAAAAAATGTGTATGTTTATTCAAAACCTGCCAAGGAGTCCAGTTCATTTTGTTGTTTCTTTAAGTACTTTGTAAAAGGTTCCCATTCTTCTTTAAAGTCACAGTTATCGTTATCACGTAGTTTGTGGGTCAATTTCGCCAGTTCCGCGTAATCCATCAGTTTCTCTTGCGACAATTCTTTGGTCGGGATTTCCTCATGTTTGATTGGCTGTTTAAATGTGTTGTCAACCACTTTGAGATTTCATTTAAAATATAAAGTCGTATATAAATGAAATGAATAATAATAATGACAATAATAACAATAAATCCCACTGGGGGAAATCTGGTGCCATTGCGGCGACTGGAAATTAGGTCTAGATCAGTTGAGTTTCTAACACTGATCACTCTGCCTCATGAAAGGGCCGGCCCTACATAGGTAATGGCGCTGGGCCTCCCAGTCTAGGCTCTTTGCGCTCCTCCCATCATCTCCTTGGCACTCAGGCCTCTCCACCCTGCTGTCTCTGGTGGCTTTGCACAGTTTGCATCCTTTGGGGTGCGCTGACTGGCAAGATCCCCACTGTGTGTTTTTGGCTGGCGAAGGAGAATGACCTTCTGCGTTCCTCCACAGGTCTGGCTGCAGAAAGAGCTGGAGGTGAGTGTCTGGACTGGGCTTCGCAGTGGCAGAGGCTTGTGGCATTGGGCCGATGGGGCACCCTTCAACAAAGCCTTGCGGCGGTAAGTAAGAACCCCTGAGAAAGAGACTGTGGGGCGGGATGGGTGGATTGGGGCCATTTGTCTATTAAGACGGCAATCCTGTGCACACCTGCTTAGAAGTGCATCTCACGGAACTTAATAAGAACCACTTCTGAATAATCAGTCAATAAATAATAGAAGCAGCTATAGTGCAGAGATTGAAAACACTCGCTGCCAAGTCATCTTGCCATCCGTACAAGAACCCAGGAAGGTTGGCCACTATCATTATCACCATATTGCATGTGGGGGAAGGTATGGGGAGAGGCTGCAGCTGGGAGAGAGTTAGTTTATCGTAAGCAACTTTCAAAGGAGTTCTATTTTTATTTAATTACTTTTTATTATTGTATTGTATGTTGAAAAGTCTCAACCCCCCAAAAAAATTTTCAAAGGAGTTTGAGGTCTCCTAAGGAGCTGTTCAGGTCCTGAAGGTCTGATAGAGAAACGTTCAGAGGAGCTGTTTCAGTCACCAGGCTTATTTTTGCCTGGATCTAGCAATTGCAAGTCTTGAACAACTTGCTTTGATTTCCAAGAAGGTTGTCTGAGAAACATGGGACTGAAGCCAAGCCAAGGGGACGAGATGTAAAAGTGAGCACCTCAAAAGGCTTCCCTCACCCTCTCTCATTCTCTTTGCGGCCAGCTTTGTTCTCTCACAGGGTCCCTCGGGCATAGAAACCTGCATGCTGGCCCTGAGCTCCGGCTTCCTGAAGGCTGAGCCGTGCCACAGGCCTCACCGCTGGATATGCCAGGCCTCCCACCAGAGTGGTAAGCAGAGCTGCTTTGGGCTGCAGACATTTTTCATTTCATAGAATCCTAGAGTTGGAAGGGACCCCCGAAGGTCATCCAGTCCAACCCCCTGCAACACAGCTGTCCCATACAGAGATTGAACCTGCAACCTTGGCATTAGCAGCACCACACTCTAACCAGCTGAGCTATCCAGGCTGAGTTTTCATTTTGGTATCTATGGGGCATTCCTGAGTTGCAGGGGGTTTGACTAAATAACAACAACAACAACAACAACATTTTTTATTTATACCTTGCCCTCCCCAGCCAGAGCCAGGCTCAGGGCAGCTAACACCAATAAAATCACAGTAAAAACATAATAGGGGAAAGAGAGAGGGATTTTTTTTTTTTTAATACAGGTTAAAATGCAATTTAAAATGCAGCCTCATTTTAGAATAGCCGATAAATCAAGACCATAAGGGGAGGGAAACATAAGAGTCGGACTGAGTCCAAACCAAAGGCCGGGCGGAACAGCTCTGTCTTGCAGGCCCTGTGGAAAGATGTCAAGTCCCTCAGGGCCCTAGTCTCTTGTGACAGAGTGTTCCACCATGTCGGGGCCAGTGCTGAAAAGGCCCTGGCCCTAGTTGAAACCAATCTAACCTCCTTGAGGCTCGGGACCTCCAAAGTGTTGTCATTTGTGGACCTTAAGGTCCTCCGTGGGGCATACCAGGAGAGGCGGTCCCGTAGGTACATGGGTCCTAGGCCGCATAGAGCTTTAAAGGTCAAAACCAGCACCTTAAACCTGACCCTGTACTCAACGGGGAGCCAGTGCAGCTGGTAAAGCACTGGATGAATGTGATCCCACGGCAAGGACCCCGTAAGGAGCCCTCGTGGTCCCTTCCAACCCCACAATTCTATGATTCTCCCCTCCTCTCAGGCTCCTACATGACCTTCCCTGAGAAGTCCTTCTATGGTGCGCCCTCCTTGGACCTGAGCTTCCCTTCGCTGGAGGCTGCCAAGCGGCAGTGCTCTGCCTTGGGCACGGGGTGTGATGCCGTGGTCAGCTCCGCAGGGGGCCACCGCCTTGCCAGGGGGACACGCCTTGTGGCCCTGGAAGACCCTGACGCCAGTTCGGCTGCTGCCGTGCATGTCAAGACGAGCTGCCGGCCCGGCTTCTCTGGGCAGGACTGCCAGTCGATGTGCCCCCGGTGTGAGTCAGGCCTGAGCTGCAACCCGCTGACGGGCCTCTGCGATGGATTCCTGCGCTACAGGGAGGCAGCCGGTATGTGCATCTCAAAGCAGTGGGCTAATGGGGCTCTCCTCCGAGCCGTCCCTAATGCAGCCACCCTCAGTCCCATGCAAAAAAAGGTCACATTTGGAGAAACAGGGTTAAACCAGTCGTGGCACTGGCTCCAACCGCCAGCCCTGGAGCCCTGAGAGGAAGGAGGGCTGGTGGCCTCGTTTGGCACCATGGAGCCCTTCAGACCTTCTGCTGCTCCCCCCCCCCCATAACCTCCCTTGCCACCTGTTTGCTCCCTTGCCCCAGTGCAAATGGAATTGCAGCTGTCTTCAAGCTTGTAGCTCTTCCGGAATAATAATAATATTTTTTATTTATACCCCGCCCTCCCCAGCCATGGCCGGGCTCAGAGCGGCTTGCCAGGAAGCATCATGCCTTCTGACTTAAAAACCCTGCTCCTGAGTGCCAGGAGCCAGGGGGCACCCTGCAGTTACTTGGTGCACAAGGGTGTGTGGTTGCTGAGTAACCCCCTGGCACCGCGGTCAGCTAGTAATGGCCAAACCCCTTTCCCTAGCGGCGTATGTCTCTCTGAAGTGCCTGCCCCTGGATGACTGGGTGTTTGAGCATGGAGCCTGCGTGTCCTTGGAGCGCTACAGCAGGCAGGACGAAGCAGCCTCTGCTTGCCAGAGGTACCTGGGTGCTACCGTGCAGAAGGTCAAGGTGAGATGGGGTCCCTGCTGGAGGCTGGGGGTGGGGGAGGAGGTAGGTTCTGGTGAACTTCTCACATTGGAACCACCATAATTTGACTTGACTAGAGTTGAGAGGGACCCCAATAACCATGGAATGGGTGTGCTAATGCCAACCTCCTGGAGATGGGCTGTGGGAAGGGGTCCTGGGTAGTGCTTTTTTTCTACGAAAAAAGGTGCCGGTACTCTGGGTAATTGCCCGGGGTGCAAAATTTCCTCAGGGCCAGGAAAAACAAATACATGTAAAACAATTACATGATTTACTGGAACTTCATTGAGATCTTGGTATATAGTAAAGGTAAAGGGACCCCTGACCGTTAGGTCCAGTCGTGGCCGACTCTGGGGTTGTGGCGCTCATCTCGCTTTATTGGCTGAGGGAGCCGACATACAGCTTCCGGGTCATGTGACCAGCATGACTAAGCCGCTTCTGGCGAACCAGAGCAGTGCACAGAAACGCCGTTTACCTTCCCGCCGGAGTGGTACCTATTTATCTACTTGCACTTTGACGTGCTTTCAAACCGCTAGGTTGGCAGGAGCAGGGACTGAGCGACAGGAGCTCACCCCGTCGCGGGAATTCGAACCGCCAACCTTCTGATCAGCAAGTCCAAGGCTCTGTGGTTTAACCCACAGCGCCACCCACGTCCCTATCTTGGTATATAGAGATGCATTATAAATAACTTGCTGCATTATGCATGCCTATTTTTACCACAGGGGTAACACTGCCCAACATTTTTGCCAGGACCTGGGCTCGCATCTCCTTCCCCAAGCCCAGGAGGCATTTGCCCAGCTTAGGGAAGAAGGCACAATGCTCTAAGGGGGTCTGCCCGGCTTTGGGAAGGAGGCAGCAGGGCTCCAGAATCCTGTCGCAGTCTCCTGCCTCCTTGGGAAAGGAGGCGTGATGCTCTGAGGGGTCCAAGAGCCCTTCCTCCTCCTCCCCTCCAAAAAGGTGATGGCTTTGTGTACCATTGTGTCCCACCAGAAAAAAGCACTGATCCTGGGACAGGCAAAGTACTTTGAACCTGACATGCCTGATCTCTCCTGGAACCTCCCCTGGTCTTGCCCCAACCAACCTGGCCAGGGATCAAGGGGGTGATGATGGGAGCCCAGCAACATCTGACTGCCCCACAGGCTGAGCTGTCCCATCTCTCCCCTTTCTTTCTTTTTTTCAGGCCAGGGCTGGCTTTGCTGGTGGCGAAAGAGGAGGCTCAGAGCCAGGCAGCTTCCACTGGGCTTGCCAGCGACCTGAAGGTGGGAGTATTCTCTGGGGAGAAAAGATGATGATGAGAATTTATTAAATTTGTATACCGCCTTATACCGGCAGGTCTCAGGGTGGTTCTCAACATAAAATCACAATATCACAAAATCACAAAATACATAATAAAAACCAGAACAACCCAGTAATCCCACTGGCTCCCCAAACACATTTTAAAAGGGCATTGGATGTCAGTCAGCCAAAGGCCTGGTTAAGGAGGAACATTTTTGCCTGGCACCTAAATCCCCACTCAATCTGTCTTTGATGCACTGAGGGGCTTAATGCCAACGTATCCTTATAGCGGAGAGGTGGGGAATGTTAGGGGTCTTTTGCCCTTTGTCACACTTCAGGGGATGCACCCGGGAGCTGAGTTCCAGGCTGCATACACACCTTATATTTAAAGCACATTATCCAATGTACCCTGGGAACTGCATGTTGTTAAGGGTGCTGGGGGGGGGGGTTCTAGCTCTGTGAGGGGTAAACTACAGTTCCCAGTTTTCGGGTGGAGGAAATGTGCCTTAAGTCGCCTTGTCCTGTACATTGCCAGGAAGAGCTTTCACTTTATTTCTCCCGCTTCATGGCATCCCCACACAGATGTGGACCTGCCATCTTTCAGGGAGAAGCTGCTCCTTCCTCAGCAGGGCTCGCCCCCCCAGCAGAGGCGAGCGTCGCTGCAGGAAGCCAAGGACGCCTGCTACCTGCAGAAGGAGGGCTGCACGGGGCTGCTGAGACTTAGCGGGGCCTATTACCTGGTGGCAGGGACGGTGTTGGTGGACAGCCCTGGCTCAGACGCCATCCTCTACGTGAAGGCAGGTGAGTGGCTGCTTCTGCTGCATTTGAGATGCAGGAGGACAGGGAGGAGGTTGGGAAGGGGGAATAGTAGTGGGTTGGTAGATTGGGGGCTGGAACACCTTCCTCCCTCCATTTCAGGGATGCCCTGAACACTGCACAGCCCAGCAAGGTGCTTTAAATGTGTCTTGTGATGGCAGGTTAAAGGCCAACCCAGTGTATGGCAGTCTGAGTTTGTGTGGATTAGAAGCCCCTTTGTCAATGGATTTCAGGAGCCTCTCCCAGAATAAATTCATGCCTGGCTTACTGCCCTTTGACCCATCCTACCTGGGCTGAGGAATGTTTGAAGGTTCAGCTGCATGAGAAGACAGGAGACGTCTCCCACTCTGCCTGTGCCCTGTTTCCAAGAGTGGCCAGTCAGATGCTTCCAGGAAGCCCCCAATGAGGACTGGGAGGCAATTTTATTATTTACTGCTTATTTATTTCAGCCCAAGAGGCTTCCAGTTAAAACAAGGCAGTCCCTGCAGGCTTACAATCTAAAAATCACGACAGACACACACAAGGGGAAAGGGGCAGGGAGGGGAGAGAGAAGCAGCCCTTCTCTGATGGTCTTCAGAGGCTGACTTGAAAGAGAGATCCCACTCTGGTGTCAATAAAAGCTTAAGATTTGCTGGGGAGGACCAAAGACCTGATGGCCAAACACATCACACAAGGCACAAAGGCAGCCCTAACCCCACCTGGCCTGTACTGAGACTTTCCTCCCTAGTCCAGTGCTGAGAGAGGCTTCCTTGTTGAGGCTGGCCATTCCTTCTGTGTGTTGGTGTGTGCCTGTGCCACCAGGTTCAAAGGCTGAGCTTCAAAGCTGCAGGATCTGACCCCTGACACCTCCAGTGACTTCTGCAGGGCCTCCAGCAGACATGCCTCTATCCAGAGTATCGTGAGGCCAGTCAGAGGGGCTGGTGTCTCCAGGTAGCTCACTGCCTTAACCGACAACTCTCTGTCCTTGCAGCCTGCTCCCCCAGCTTCTGTGGGGATGGGTGCCGGCGGCGCTGCTCTCCGTGCTTGAGCACATCGACCTACAACCCCTTGACTGGCCAATGCGATGGGCGCCACCTGCGCTGCGTCCGTCGCTTCACCCCCTCATGCCTTCATGGTAAGTTTGGGGGCGGGACGGAATATGAGTGACATAAAAATGCTGCAGCATGACTGAATGAGGCCTTGTTGGCATATGACACCTGCACTCAGAGATCTGCCCTGGTTGCTGATTTGCTCCTGCACCGAGTTCAAGGTGTTGCCATTTGCATATAAAGCCCATGGCAGCTTGGGACCAGTTTACCGTATTTTTCGCACCATGGGACGCACCTTTTCCCTCCTAAAAAGCAAGGGAAAATTTGTATGCGTCCTATGGAACGAATGCAGGGGGGAGGCAGGCGGGAAAAGCCCCCAAGAGCCACACACAAGCTCCGTGCGCTCTTGCGGGCTTTTCCACAGGAGGGAGAAGGGACTGACTGGCAGCATCAGTCCCTTCTCCCACCTCCCAGAAAAGCCAGGAGAAGCCGCGATCTCTTTAAAGGGATTGCGCGGCTTCTGCGGGCTTTTGCGAGAGGTGAGGGAATCCCCCCACCTCCCAGGAAAGCCAGGAGAAGCCATGCAGCCCTTTTAAAGTGTGCACGGCTTCTGCCGGTTTTGCGGGAGGTGGGGGAATCCCCCCACCTACCAGGAAAGCCAGGAGAAGCCGTGCAGCCCTTTTAAAGTGCGCACAGCTTCTGCCGGTTTTGCGGGAGGTGGGGGAATCCCCCCACCTACCAGGAAAGCCAGGAGAAGCCGTGCAGCCCTTTTAAAGTGCGCACAGCTTCTGCCGGTTTTGCGGGAGGTGGGGGAATCCCCCCACCTCCCAGGAAAGCCAGGAAAGCCCTGCGCAACCCCTCCGCCAAGGAGAGGCTGCGTGGGGCTAAAGGGGAAGCCAAAACAGCGAGCGGAATCCATCCCGCTCGCTGCCTTGGCTTGATCCATAGCTGCACGCAACCCCTTCGCCAAGGAGAGGCTGCACGGGGCTAAAGGGGAAGCCAAAACAGCGAGCGGAATCCATCCCGCTCGCTGCCTTGGCTTGATCCATAGCTGCGCGCAACCCCTTCGCCAAGGAGAGGCTGCACGGGGCTAAAGGGGAAGCCAAAACAGTGAGTGGGATCCATCCTGCTCGCTGCCTTGGCTTGTTCCATAGCTGCACGCAACCCCTCCGGCAGGGAGAGGTTGTGTGCAGCCTGTACGCTGCTCTTTAAGGCTGCGGGGGAGGGGAGATTTTTTTTCTTGAATTCCCCCCCTAAAAATTGGGTGCGCCCTATGGTCCGGTGCACCCTATGGTGCGAAAAATACGGTACCTACGAGATTGTGTGATTACATGTGCCTATCAACTGCTTAAAAGGTAAAGGTAAAGGGACCCCTGACCATTAGGTCCAGTCATGACCGACTTGGCATAATTGGCATTGCTACAGGTGCCACAGATACACTTTGTTATAGCGGTGTGTGGGGGTGTGTACAATTTGACAACAAAACATACAAATTCTATAGCAAAACCAAAAATAACATCAAATTTACCTCACCTCCCCCTCTCATCTGTGGTTTCTTTCATTTTATCTTTACTGCTGCATATCCAAATCAATACCTTATTATTTATTTTCTCTAATAATTTCCTTGAGTTATCTTTACTACTCATTTTACATTAACCTTGCTAATGTTTTAAGTTGTTCACAATTTTTTAAAAAAAAAACTCAGTAAATTTCCCCCAGTCTTAGTTAAATTTCTTTCTTCCTGGTTCCTTACTCCTCCCATCGAAGTTTAGCCATCTCCGCATACTCCACCAAGCACCTACACTTTGGAACTCACTGCCTATTGAGGTCAAGCAGGCGCCTGCTAAAAACATCCTTGTTTAGGCAACCCTAGCCCGGTGTTTGGAAAGTGGATGTGAATTTCAGTCTGTTTTAGTACTTTAACTTCCGTATGTTTAAAAGTATTATTGTTAATTTTCTTGATGCTACTGTTTTATCTTTCGGTAAGCCACTTTGAGGTGTGTGGGGGGGGGTTGGTTTTTTTTAAAAAATACAATCAAGTGGTGTATCTTTTTTTAATGAAATAAATAAGTACAAGGCAGGCCTTCTTTTGCTCCATGAACTCCCACTGCTGGACGCATTTCTTTAGCTTAATCATTTATGCTCATCTTTTCTGTTAATAAAATAAGCCAAGTGGCTTGGTGATAAAAGGGAAAGTCAACATAGAAAAACAAAACAATACATCATTGGAAATAGCAACATCGTCAAGAGGCAGCAGCGCTACAACTTCACAGAGAACAGGCAGGCTGGCAGGTTAGAGTCAGGGTCACGTTGCGAAGCTACTACTGCTCTGCCTGTGGTTGTTTTCCAGGTTTGGTGAGCTCGAGATGTCCACATGCTCCTGGCTGGTGGTTCTGGGATGGTCACTGCTATTACGTGGAGGAGCACAGCAGCAAGAACTGGCAGGGGGCAAAAGCCGCCTGCCAGACATATGGAAAAGACGTGGGCCTCCTGACCCTCAGCAGTGCCAAGGAAAAGGCAGGTTGGGAGCTAGCCATGCTCCCAGGTGGCATGGCTGGCGCTCCATGCTTCACTCTGGGGTAGCTGCCAGTAAGCTTGCGTGGCCCAGTTCAAGGCCAGTATATGAAGCCCTAAATGACTTGGGCCATGCACCTTCCCCATTGCCAACCGTCTTGGACTCTGCAAAATCAGTAGCTGAAGCCTATTCAGGGATGTTACTACAGGGCCTTTTCAGTGGTGGCTCCCATTTTGTGGAGTGCCCTCCTCACTACTGACTTTTAGGAGGAAATTTCCAAGCATTCCTGTTTGCCAGGCATTTGACGGCTGAAGGACAATGTTCCTGGCAGCCAACCCTCAGATCACTGGGCGGGAGAACGTTTCCCACTTTTGGGAGGCTGTTCTAACTCTTTATAGGTGTTTATACCTACAAACATTTTGTTTCAATATATGAAGCTATGAAGCACATTGCTGCTGCCAGAGAGCTGAATGTTCTCCCCCTCCAGGCCTGGACAGCAGCCATGGTGCAGAAGAACAGCTGGACGGGGCTGAATGATGTCGATAGAGACGGGACTTGGACATGGGCAGAGGGCCGAGCAGCCAACCTCTCTTCTCCCTGGTGAGTGTTTTGGGGGCAGGTGGCTGCCTTCCAGCAGACATGGGCAACCAGACCAGCACTGACAGGAAAGACTCCCTCTATGCTGGGCCAAGGATTGAACCCAGGACCTCCAGCCGGCGTGGCCTGTCCTGTTTCGCTGCCTGAGGCAAAACATGGAGGTGCTACCCATGCTGTCCCCAATTACTGGGATGTGTGGCTATGGCTTCTGGGTTCTGTCAAGGTCTTGCGAGCATCCCGTGAGATCACGTGCTGTTCTTGCAAGGTCACCCTGGAAGCAGCTGCTGCAGCTGCTTCTCTTCAGTTCAGTGGAGACAGTGGTGGTGGTGGGATTCACACCCATGGAGGGGCCCCTTGGATTATGTCACCTGAGGCAGCTACCTCAGTCTGCCTCCTGGAGGACCCGGCCCCGTTCTACAGGCAGAGCAGGTGCTTCACCACTGACAGAGGAGATCCCTTGATACATTGGTCCTCTGGCGGCCAACTTACCCAGAACTCCAGCAAACCTGACAGAATCAAAGCGTTGGAAGGGACCCCAAGGGACATCTAGTCCAACCCTTATGCAGCTTCTGAAGGAGCGTCTTTGTCTAGGGAGACTGGGGAGGGACAGTGATCATCTCCCTGCATCTCCTGCCACCACATTGTCAGAACTGCACCCCCAGCTTGCAAGGCTTAGCACCTCATTCCAGGTCCCCATTGTCCTTCCTTCTCTGTCTGGCATGTGACTTTGGCTTCCTTGGCACCTGCCATTCCTTGTCGAGAAGTTGGTGGTCCCAGCCACGTGTGACCCATTTTTGCTTCCCTCGCTAGGTTGGCGGACACACAGCTTGCTACCGGGGGCTGCCTGGAGATTGGGCCGCAGGGAGAGGGGCAGGTGGCTGCATCCTCCTGCTCCGAGCTCAAGCCGTGGGTGTGCGAGGGGCCACTGGGTAAGTGCTTGGCAGGACTTTGGAAGGGGACAATGTCATCAGGTCCCAATGCTCTCACCTGTCTCTCTTGGCCAGAGAGCCTCTGCTCCACTGAATGGACTTTGGGAATGATGGGCTATGGTCATAATCATGGAAAGCGGCTGGGCCTCATTCTGGATAATATCCCCCTGCCTCCTCCTCAGCACCCCGGAGTTCCTGTCCGACAGAGCCTGGGTGGAGCCACTGGAATGGCAGCTGCTACTTCTGGGACCCCTCCTTGGCCAGCGAGTGGCAAGAGGCCCTACATGCCTGCCGGAGATTCAAGAATACAGAACTGCTGCACCTGACCTCTCCGCAAGAGAAGGTATGGCTTTTCTGTACCAGCATCCCTCCAGAAGCACAGGACCCCTCATGATGACCTCTGATGGCATGCAGCCCATGGAGTTGGGCTGCTGTTTCCAGAAGACGGCTCCCTCACTGGTCCTCCCCTCAGCCTGCAACCAGGGGCCAAGTGGTGCTTGCCCTAGGGAAGCCGGAGCCCTCTCCTTCCTTGATATTGACCTTTCTGGAGAACCCTGTGCCACCCTGTACGTGCCCAACTCCCCCACCCCCCTCCGTGCAGGGAGGCAGGTGAAAGGTCAACTGAGGCATCATGGGATGGTTGCCTTCTTTCCACCCACCCTGAGGTTGCGGTTGCCATGTTTGTTCCAGGACTGGGTCCGCTCAAACTTTGGAGGCTCCTTCTGGACGGGCTTGAATGACCTGAAGGAGGAATCCGTCTTCCGGTGGACAACACAGGAGCCCCTCAATGAGCAGATGGCACAGTGAGCACCCGGGTGGCTCCTCCAGGGCCCTTTCCCCCTTGATATGAGTGCCCTGTGGGTGAATGGTGCTGGGGAAGGTCATTCCCACCAAGCTTGAAGTAGATCAGCTCAGATATCCCCCCAGCAATGTCATTATTTTGTAATAGAAAATAGCTCAGCTTAATCCAAAATGACCCAGTTGGCATTGCAGCCCCTGACTGGGCATATGCAATGGGATCCAATCCCAACCCAACTCCCTTGGGCCTCCTCCCTTATCCATCAGAGCTTCCTGACATCAGTGGCTGGGAAAACTGCATTTTCCATTCCTCCTTGTACCTGGTGTGCTGTATAGCCAGCCTGCATCCCTTCTGTAAGTCTGTCTGTCTTTCTCCCTCCCTTCTGCCTGCTGCCACCATCAGTGTAGCAACCAATGAACAATGGGGCTGGAAGGAACATAGGACTGTGGCTTAGGGGCTTAGGGGAAGGAGGGAAGAAAGTGAACACTGCCCTAGCTCAGATGAGAATCTGAGCCATGGAAGAATTAGTTGGGAGGGTAATGGTGTTCATCTCATATTCGAGGAAAGCATTGCATTTTGAATCAGGAAATATGAGATGTGGCAATACCTCTGACGATGAATTGAATTTATATGCCCTGGAGTGCTGGCATCCTAGTTGAGAGCATTTGCAAAATTCCTTTTGGAGGGAGCTCTTGTGACCCCCCCCCCCACCTGAGCCCTGGAGCACAAACAACCCTCTTCCTTTTGCTTTTGTGTGGGGGGAAAGGTACCTGAAGGACGATATGGCTGATGGGGGCCTGAAGGACTGTGTGTGGTTTGACTCATCAACGGGGCTTCTCAGCGATGCCAGCTGCAAGGAGGAGAAGCCCTTCCTGTGCAAATGTAGTGAAGGTAATTTGTTTATTTGTTGAATTTGTGAGCTGCTTTATTTTGCCCAGGGCAACCCAAAGCTTCTTACAACCAACCCAACCCTCCTTCCCTGAGGAGGGAGCACACAATCCCCATCACTCTTTCTGAATGCTGAAACCAGGCCCCTGCCCATGCACATGCCCTTTTTGAAAACTACCTGAGACCCTGGAGTCTGGCTGTTATTTTTACTTGTTGGTTATGATGATCTTTTCTTCTGCTCTGCTCTTTCACTGTGCTTTTATGTGAGTCACTTTTGGGAGTTGTTTTGGGGATGAAAAGCCGCATTTGAATGCATCCGCAAATAAATAATTTAACAACATGCCATGTAAACAGGCTCTGTTGGTGGTTTTAATTGTGGAGCATTAGCTAAGCTGGCCACACCATGTTTCCCTTCCCAGCAGCCACAGAATGGTTTGATGAGCAACCTGGCCACGGCGTGGCAGGAGAGCCGTCCGTGCTGTACCCCTCCGCTGAGAGCCTGGAGCAAGCAAAGCAGGAGTGCCTGATGGAGCACAGTGTGTGTGCCGCCGTCCTCCAAACAGGGACTGGCTTCTATCTGATAAGCTCCACAGACAGCATTGTCGCCAAGCCAGATTCAACGCTTTACAGGTGGACCAGTAAGTGGGTCTTGCATAGGGACGGGAAGAGAACCCTCTTTGTGTCTTCTGCCTGAAGGATGTGATGGTTCCTCCTTGCAGAGGAGTGGAGCTTCCAGGTGTCGCGGCAGTGCACTTCTCTCCAGGGAGAAGGAGGTCTCCTTGGGGGCTTTCAGAAGGATCTCTCAAGCCCCTGTGAGCAGCAGGGATGCTGGACTAGATCTTGCCTAGATCAGCAGGGCTCTTCTTATGTCCTTGTGAGAGAAAGGCATCACCAAGGTGTAATTCTGAACCATGATTTACCTTGGAGTCAGCACTGCCTGCCCAGGGGCAGAGTGTCACCCCCGCGATCTGCAACATGCCTGCATCCTGGCTGCTCTGGTGAGGAGCACATGTACCAGGTCATCCAGGTCTGCAATGCAAATGCCTTAGGGTCTGTCCAAACTGGGGTTAATGCAGATCGTGAACCACTCACGCCTACTTTATTCCCCCCTCATCCACGTGGGGGCTCTCCTCCAACATCTCCTCCTTAAATCCAGAGATTCCTTGTGCTTTGAAAATCCAAACAGGAGAGCTGCATGAGTTGCATTAAGCCCAGGTATGGACAGCCCTTTGTCGAGAGCTGCTTCCATGTGCAAGACATGAAACTGGTGTAGCTTTCCCTGTTGATTAAAGGAAGAACTTCATCTGCTGGACTTCTGTGCATCATGCTGAAGTGAAAGAACAGCGGAAAAGCAATGGGGGGAAAGTGTCAAGCCAGCTGCAGTCAGTAGGCCAGCCTAAAAGGCGAAGCCACTGTCCATCTCGGCCTCCTTTCTCTGCCCTCATTGGCTTGCCTGAGAGCCAAGTTGAAATAACAACAGCAACAGTTGCTCAAGTCAGGTGTTTGATGAGAACATCCTGCTGGCTTTTAATGCTGTGTGTTATGTCGTGAAGCCCCAGAAACGTGGTTGCTTGGAGGAGAGAGCTGTGTGATGTCAGCTGCTTCTGGGGCCACCATGCCCTTCCCTCTCATGCCTGAGCCCTGCTGCACTCATTTGCTCTGTTTCCTTTCAGTCTGTGCAGAGGGCTTCAGCGGCTCCTCCTGTCATAGGGCCTCAGCACCCCCACCACGACCTGCCTGCGACTGCAGCGGCCAATTCCAGACAACGGCTGAGAAAGGTGAGGGAGCTGGCAGTCGTTGTCACAGAGCCTCTCTTGGGGAGCAGCAGTGGCTCAAGAAACTCATTTTTTGTGGCCTGTGCCAACATTCCAGTGGGTTACATAGCATGGCTGGCAGGCTGTGGCCACTTAGGAGTGCACAAGTACCTGCTCAGTTGCTGAGCACCAAACCTGGATGAATGTGGTTCACCCTAGCAGCAGTGTCTGTGTGTGTGTGTGTGTGTGTGTGTGTGTGTGAGAGAGAGAGAGAGAGAGAGAGAGAGAGAGAGAGAGAGAGAGAGAGAGAGCGCAGACATCTTAGTCATACATACCTGTGTGTAGCTGCTCCCAGCAGGACATCCTGTTCCTGCCAGCTCTCCTGGGCAACCCCAGTGACAGAAACCTGCTTGTTGCAGAGGCAGGTGGGGACAGCGGGCACAGAGAAGTCTGTTTACTTTCCTGATGGAACAGGTTTCTATGCTTTCGTTTTGACGTGACATAGCTGCAATCCAATCCCCGCTTACCTGAGAGTACGTTCCGTTGAATTCAACAGGACTCATTTCTGAGTAGACATGGTTAGTATGGTGCTGTTAAACATGATCTGCCCTCTCACACTGGAGGTGACAAATTTCTTCCCCCTTCTCCTGGATTGTTTGCGCGGTCTCCCCCCCCCCCAGCCCCTTCCTATCCTGGTCTGCTTTCTTTTCCTCTTGAGAACGGTGCCATCAGAAGGTTAGCCTGATGCTATGCTGGGCCCTGCAAAATGGGAGGGGGGCAATATGTCTTCACTGAGTCATGGAGAAACAGGGGTAGAGGAAGGTCTAAGTGGGGTGGGTGGAAATACAGACTTGCATTTTTGAGGCAGCAGCAATTGCATTTCTTAGATAACTTATTCAGGAAGCAAATTCGCTCCTTCGGTTAACAACGAATGACTTCAGTGGACTCTCTTGCGCCTGGTGTGTGATGCTAGCCAGTCCTTAGATCTTCTTGAGAATGGAACTTTCTGACCCAGCCTTCAGCCCTGTACATCTGGGGCTTGGCTCTGCTACTTCAGCAATGGTGGAAAGCCACAGGCTGAGATGCTTGGGGGTGGGAGAGGCATTCCAGAGCTGTGGGGCAGCCCCTTCCCTAGCCCTTGGAGGGTGTTTTCACCAGAGTCTGGCACTGTCCAGTCCTCCTACCATATGTACTGACCCCACCATTTCCTGGTTCTGCCATCCTTCCTTTGCACAGAGTATGGGTTTTGCAGTGTGTGTGGCGGGGGGAGAAGTTGACTTAAACCAGTTTACACTGGTGGTAGCATAGGCATTTGCATAGTTACATCCTGCTGAGTAGGAAGAGGAGGCGGTGAGTCTGAGGTTTTGCCTGAGACAAATAACTAAGGGGCCTTTCTTGTTGCAGTCTGTGGTGTCCCAGTGCAGACGTGTGTGGAAGACTGCCAGCAAATGACAACCTGGAGCAATTGCTCTCTCTGTCTGCCTGCCTGTACTGGTAAGCAAAGAGCCCCTGTCCCGTGAGTTGGGTTGGGAGCACATGGGCAAACCCTCCGCATTCTCTGGGTCCTCAGTCTCTGGGCTTAGATTTCCAAGGATAACAGCTTTCTTTCTTAAAACAATATCCCTGGTGTGTTATTCCTTGGCATGGCATGGCGTAAATAGTCCTGCATATCCTTACAAGCCACTTTGCAGGACCTCAATCTTTCTGCAAGGTAAACAAAATAAAAATAAACATTGCAAAGCCCAAGCTCCCCACTGAAGCAGAGCTGCTTGCCAGACCTTGGCTTCTTTGCATATGGAGAGGTATTTTGCTAAACCTGCCTGAGCCACTGAAAACCGGCCTTACCAGGCTTCATTCTTCTTCGTTTATTTGATTTGTGTATTTGTACACTTTACTGGCTCTGCTGGCAAGCTGAGCAGAGGTCCATGGCCTGTTGTTTACAGTAGGATCCCAATGGATGCAATGTTAAGTGTTGTTGAATTTGGGCCTGGTGATGTGAAGAAGGTGAAGCACTATGGGGCCTCTGGCAGCCAGTACCTCTTATTTGGGTGGGTGGGGGACACTATAGGTGGCCAGGCTGTGTCTTGTGGCCACTAGTACAGCACAAGTCCAGTGACACTAGATCCATACACTGGCTGCCCAGTTCCTTAAACTGCGAAGCTCCTTGCCACTTACCTGTTGATGGGGCTCGTGGGCTAGTTCCTTGCTAGTTTCGTCTGACTGGTTGCTGGCTGCTTCCTTTTTTCCAGAGCACCAGCCCTAAAAGTTAGGATTGTGCTTTGTATCAGCAGCTCCACCTCCTGCCCCTGCCACGCCCCTCCTCTTTAGTTCTATGTTTAACAAATGTATATCCTGCCTTTCCTCCCAAAGATGGCCAGGGTGGCAGCAAGTAACAAAACATTACCAAAAACCTTTCAAAACATTTTAAAATCCTTCCAGTGCAGAGGCAGACCGGAAAAAGTCTAAAACTGAAAGTCTTGTTGGAAGAGGAAGGTCTTCAGTAGAGATGGTATGCTGCCTCTCCCAGGAAGGAGTCCTCTTTGGGTAGCTGAAATGCTTCTTCAGCTGACAGCTTTGCGCTGGCAGGAAGGGGTCCAGCACAGGACCCTCCTCCCTCTTCAGGTTGGCCTGGGCATGGAGAAGTCGGCAGGTATGGAACCAGCCACCCAGTGTGCTCTCTTTTCCTCTATCCCCCAGATGTGACCCTGATGAGCGGCCTAGATCCTGAGGAGCTGGCCCTCATCACCATGGTCCAGTACAAAGTGCTGCACTCCCTCAACCTCACCGCAGAAGACGAAAGGGACCGGGGAAACTCCTCCAAAATCATCTATGATGCCAAATACCCATGATGCTGTTTCCGCATCCTGGAGGAAGGAAGGAAGGAAGGAAGGAAGGAAGGAAGGAAGGAAGGAAGGAAGGAAGGAGGGAAGGGGTCAATAAAAGGTTTGGGGGGGTTCGTCCCCTCCTATCTTCTTGAGGCTTGCATCCCGAGTGTTCCTGTTTCCATTGGGAGCTTGGATGGATGGATGGATGGGCAGCAGCAGGGGCTCAGGGCAAAGTGGCAAATTTGGGTGTCCCATTTGTAGAGGGAGGGAGTTGTGACACCTTTCCACTCCGGTTGGCCAGCCACATGCCTCAATGGGAAACCCACCAACAGGACCTGCATGGAAGAGCAACTCTCTTTTCCTTTGGCTTCCAGCAATGGCTATTCAGAAGCACCCCCTCCCCCCATGGCTGTTGGCACCTGCAGTCCATGGGGCACCCCTTGTGCAACTGGAAATGGGCCAGTAGCTGGCCCGCCTTATGGCGGAACAAAAGCTGCTTTGTCAGAGTTTTCATCCACTTCCTCCATCGTCCTGTCCCCTGCAGCAGACAGCCAAGTCCCTCTCTGTCAGGAGCTGGAGTCAAGCGTAGGCAAGGCCCTTGGGAATCCTGGTTCCAGCCTCGTGAGCATGTTGTTGCATCATTCCTCCTGCTTCTCCTCAAATTTGCCTAGTCCTTCTCCTGAAGCCATCCAAGCTGACTGTCACCCACCTCTTGTGGTGTGAATCCCCTCAGCTATAACTATGCCTTGTGTTTCAAGGCTGACCTTACCTTACAGGCTTCTTGCTCCGAGCCTGAAATGCTGCTCTGAGCAGCTCCTTGGAGGAAGGGCAGGGTGAAGCACACTAATAAGTAAACCAGTTAACTTGCCTGGCATGATATGCCAGGGCAGCCTGAGAGCAGGAGCTGAGGGGTGATGAAAGCTGGGAGCTGGCTATCCCAGGGCAGCCTGGTGTGGCTCTTTTGGAGGAGACAGGCTGGGCCAAGGAGGAAGCTGTGGCTTTGCCCCTTGGCAGGCGAGGCTGCCCTGTTAAAATATTCGCTAAGGAAGAGTGAAAGCTCCACCCACCATCAGCTGCACCCAGAAGAGCAGCTAAGTTAATAGCTGGGCAGAAGGACTCTGCTGGAGCAAGGGCAGTTGCTAAGAAGGGGAGCCCGAGAATTGCCCTCCTTTTGCAGGGAAAGGCTGGTGGGTTGGGAGGTTTTTGGCACAAGCTGTGAATCCTGGCATGAAGAGGAGGCTCCATGGCTTCGTGTGGTAGAAGCCAGGTCCTCCCCTCAGGCTCTAGCCTTACCCGCTGCAGTTGCCTTCAGACCTTTGCCACTTTCGCCCTCCTCCTCCTCCTCCTCTACCCATCCCCCAGCTGCTCTGCCTGCCCAGCTGTTTGCAGCTGTACCTCTGGGGAAATCAACTGCATGGAGCACAAGCTGCGCTGGGTGCCGGAGGACCTTCCCGCCAATGCCACCACTGTCCTGCTGGACTACAACCGCATTGCTACCCTCCAGAACCGCACCTTTGTCCTCCAGGGCAGCGCCCTGCGCCACCTGAGCCTTCGGAGCAACATCCTCGGGGTCATCCACCCCCAGGCCCTGGCTGGCCTTAGTGAGCTGCGGGAACTGGACCTGAGTGGGAACTACCTGATTGTCCTGCAACCCAATACTTTCCTCCCCGTGCCGAGGCTGAGGATGCTGAACCTGGGGAACAACATGCTCTTGACGCTGGAGCCAGAGCTGCTCAGCTCCTTGCCCCACCTCGAGGCTCTGTTTCTGCAGGGCAATGCACTTGCCTCACTCTCGCCCGACCTCTTCAGCAACCTGCTTTCCCTGCACTTCCTCAGGCTGCACAACAACCCCTGGGGGTGCACCTGCGCCATCCAGCCCCTCTACCAGTGGCTCACTGACAACGTGGAGAAAGTCCCAGGTGAGCAGGACTCAACAGGGACAGGGTTGGAAAGCTCACCTGTAACTGGTGGCTTTAACAACAACGATCACCTTTATTTATTGTTTTATTTCATGAAATTTATAAACAGTAGACCCACAACTTAGGGACATTTAACTTGTGCACATTTAGCTTTATACGCTTGGCAAAAAAATATTTTAAATCTTTTTTTAAAAAATGGGTGTCTGGGGAAAAAATGATGTTGACAATTCCACCAGCTTCCACCAGCACTCGTGTTTTGACTCTACACAGTTTTGGATTTATGCACTACCCCTGAAATGTAACCCTCATGTAAGATAAGAGTTGACTGTACTGCTTGACTGTAGAAAACCTCAAAGTGGTTGAAATTTTTATTATCAGTTATCTCCACTGCCCTTCAAAGTTCCAGCAATACAAGTCTGTGAACACAGTTTCTCAAAACAAATAAATAAATTGGAGCCATAACAATTTTTTTTAGGGGGAGGATTCAGTTTCCCCAAGCAGCTTGCCAAAAAGAATACATGGTGTGTGGTGGGTGAAGCAGGGCAGCTGGACGCAACTGGCTTTTATTATAGCACCATCAGCTCCTTTAGAAATGACTAACCATCTGTTTGTTCATTTAGGGTTGTATCCAACAAAGTTCAAAGCAGACCCAGTGGAACAAATGAACCTAAGTTAGCCATGTACATTAGTTTCAGCGGGTCTCCTCTGAGTAGGACTAACATTGAATACAATCTTTATTTCTAAATTAGATTCCTTCCCGGCCAGACACCCGGGGGGGGGGGCGGGGTCACAACTATCTCCGGTTTGGCAATTAATCGTGTAGAAGACATATTGATGGATTTTTATGGAAGCTATGCACCACATGGAACTGCTGTTTTGATTTCTTTTCTGGCTAACTTTAGAACAGCAGGTGCCTTGGTCTCCCTAAAAGGTCCTAGCAGAAGCAACCTCCAAGCAATCCACGTTAATTCCTTTGTCAGGCAGCTTAAGAGCTTAAACTGGTTTGTGCTTGTTGGTTAGCAATCCTCTGGTCCAACATCCCCAACTGCTGCAATAACCACAGCCTTGCCTTGAGTCTCTGTCTCTCCCTTTTCCAGAGGTGGACTCTGTCTCTTGCAAACGCCCCACACAGCTCACCCAACATCCCATCGCTGCCATTGGGAACGAGTCCTTTGCTCACTGCCGGGAGCCCTGGCTGAACGTAAAAGATTATGCTTTCTTCCTGCTCATTGGCCCGTCCACCTTCTTAACCAGCATCTGCATCTGCATCCTCTTCGGCTCGCTAGCAGTGGCCCAAGCAAAGATCCTCAAGGTGTCGTCCATCCAGCCAGGAGCCCTGGCAAGGCGTGCAGAGCGCGGTCCTCGCTAGCCAAGCTGCACCTCCAAACTGCCACTGTTTTGATGGCTCCCCCTCAGTCTCTATGGTGTAGTTACGCTGTGGCCCTGCAATGTGGGTCACTGTTACTCCTGGTTTGTTGGTGGTATTGAGGGGTTTACCTGGATGGGAACGTGAGAAAGCCTTGGGTAAGAGTGTGGGTGTGCAGCTAGAAAGCAGGAGGCAGGTTTGCAGTGAAGTGGCAGCAAGTGACTTCTGGACCTTTCCTCCTACCCCACCCTTTGACCCTGGAAGAAGTGACCCCCACCAGCTCAGTTCCAAGATCACAAGCCGGCCTTGAGTCAAAGGTGACATGCTAGAAGTTTGTGAAATTATAGCCAGCACAGAGAAATGAAGCTGAATGTGGGAAGATTCAGGACAGACAAAAGACAGTTTTTCTTTGTGCAGCACAGAGCTAAACTGTGGAACTCGCTTCCATTGGGAGGCAGTGATGACCACCAACCTAGATGGCTTTCAAAGAGGGTTAGGACTAATTCATGGCTATTGGTGGCTATGAGCCGTGGTGGCTAAGCTCTGCCTCCACAGTTGGGAGGCACTAAATGCTTCTGAATACCAGGTGGTGGAAACCACAAGAAGAGAGAAGGCCTGTGTGCTCAGGTCCTGCTTGTGGGTTTTCCAAGGTGAGAACGGATTCTGGACAAAATGGGTCCCCACTGGCCTGATCCTGCAGGGCTCTTTTCACGTTCTTGCCAATAGAAATGCGACTGGGTGGAGCAGTGTTGACACCTGCAGCTGTGGGCAGAGGCAGTGCTGAGAACCCTTCTTCTGCTCTGCTGCGTGTCAGCACCATCACTGGCTAGAGTGTGTTTTGCAGCCGCTAGCACAGCAGAGGTCAGGGGGAGCCAGTCAGCTTCCAGCTAGCGCTCTAAAGCAGGGGTCAGCAAACTTTTTCAGCAGGGGGGCGGTCCACTGTCCCTCAGACCTTGTGGGGGCCAGACTATATTTTGAAAGGGAAAAAACCACACGAATTCCTATGCCCCACAAACAACCCAGAGATGCATTTTAAATAAAAGGACACATTCTACTCATGTAAAAACACACGCTGATTCCCGGACCGTCCATGGGCTGGATTTAGAAGGCAATTGGGCTGGATTCAGCCCCCGAGCCTTAGTTTGCCTACCCATGCTATAAAGCTATCAGCTGCTGGGCCAACTCCTTCGTCTGAGACCTGATTTCTCTTCAGTTTAAGAAACTTCCTTGGCACTTGTCCTCTTTGCGTGGCACAGCAAGTGTTCTGAGATGATGCCACATAAGCCCCTGAGGAAGTGACTCACCCAATAACTGCAAGCCTATAGCAAAAGGTAGGGTTCGAACACAGAGACCAGCAACCAATCCTGTGGCACACCCAAATCTGTGACTCGGAGATGGCTGGTTGGGTGGGCTGGCTTCTCAGGATGGGAAGGATACAGCGAGGCCTGAGCCAGCACACACCTCTGCACAAGTTTCTGTTGCACTTAGGAGAGCTTTAGGGTCTGAACAAACATAGAGGGGAGAGGATGGATGTGGCAGGCATGTATGTGGTGCCAATTCAGCTCCTTAGATAGGGATGTGGGTCGATGCTGTGCCTAGTCTGGTGGTAGAGACAGAGGTGGCTACTGCTTTTCATTCTGGAGGTTGGAAAGCTGCTGACCCCTTTCAGCCTGCAGCTGGGCCCACACAAGGCTGCTCCCCCCAAATGGGTAACCAGAGACCGAATCTTACTCTTCCGCACACATTCCCACCTGTCTGCTGCACAGTTGCCTAGAATTCTACTGCTTGGGGTGGAAGTTCACTTTATTCACTGGTTGCTAGAAAAGAGGTGCGTCTAAAGCTGGTGATGCAAAAGGAAATTTGCTATCTACTGAGAAACGTCACTGCCAGGCAGAGTAAGCGATGCTGAGCTACATGGGGAAATAATCTGACCCTGGGAAACGATAGGCTCCCATGTTTCCCAGAGCCAGGAAAAGTGGTGCATTCTTGCTATTTCCCTAAAATTAATTGTCAATTTATTGAGGAAGGGGTGTTCCCATGTGATAAGTTTTAAAGTAATAAAACACGGTCCACTTTGCTCTGCACATGCTCAGAGGTGCTGTCAGTAGGCCAGCCAACAGCATCCGTGCAGCAGAAGTCTTGTATATAGCAGCTGAAACCAGGACAGGGACGCTGTGGCCCAGACAGCCAGTCCTGCTTCACTTCCTGCTGTGTATTACTCCCAGGCCCCACAGCACTTCCTCTGTCTGAGCCATCTGATGCAGTCAGAATGCAGCAGCGTAGGATAAGATGCCACCTCACTTTCTTTCAGGCAAAGCAAGCTAAATTTGGCCTCACCATTCAAACTAGGGGCACCCTTGTGGCGAAAAGCTACCCTTCCAGGTTTCTAGTCCCTGCCATCTGCCTTCTGGACGCCTATCTCACCCGCGCCCTGTTTCTGCCTCCTGCTTAGTCCTTCAGCTGCATGCAACTGTCAGATCATGGCTACAAACTCCTTTGCAGGTTCCCATCTCTGCTTCACACCACCTGCAGCTGCTGCAATTCGACCTTGACACCACTCCAGCACATGCCGTGGGACAGGTGGTGTTCTTAGGGTTGCCGTTTTAAAAGCAGTAGCTGTCAGGAGCTAGAGTCAAGCATTAGGTCAGCTATCAAAGAAAAGCACGGTGTCAGTGAAGTTAACTCCTTATTCAAGAAAATGAAACGGCACAGGCCTAGTGGTCCCAGCAACTCTTCCCAGTAGGTCTTGCTCCAACAAAGCAGTTGCGAGGGGGTCCCTGCCTTCCCAGAACTTCCTAAGGCTCCTCCTCTCCAGGGTCTTTCCCAAGCAGTCACAAACTGCTTGCACACAGCCCCTCTCTGCTCTGACCTCTTCAGGGTGTGGGGTGTGGAGCTGGTCCCAGCAGGAAGGGGAAATTCCCTGGCTTCTTCAGCAGTCTGACTCCCCATGAATCTTGGCCTGCCTCCTCTCCAGCCTCTGATTCTAGACTGCTCTCTTCCTGCTTACTAAACCCTGTTAACCCTTCAGCTTCCAACCCCTCCTCCTTCCAGTCTTCTCCCTCTTCTCCTCAGACCACTCATCGTCATCCCACCTCCAGTCACCTGACTCTGAGCCTTCTGGATGAAAAACTTCAGTTCGCCATATTCCGGCATTCTCCCTGAAGTTTCAGAAACTTTGAATGCCGACATTAGGAAGCGTCAGGCACTCCCCGAGCTATCCTTGGGGAAACAGAGACTTAAAGTTGCAGCAAGTTGGGTGTGACGACTAGAGGTGAGTCAGAAACGAATGTGGACAGCAGACAGTAGGGTTTGGCAGGCAGCCCTGTACGAAGGCAGTCGCCCTGCTGCACTGGTTTGGCTACATTAGCTGGCAGCCACTAACACACAAACATTTCTCTTTCCAGACAGTCACAGTTCAGAAGGCACTTCAGTTCCTTACTTTCCGAAGTCCATCTGTGCAATATAAGGGCTTATACACACGACCCTTTCTCCTCTCTTTCCAGGAACAGTCTGTGATTTAAAGCTCCATGCCCCCTCCCTTTTTTTGCTCGGGAGCTTTCCCTGCAAAAACTCGCTCTTTAAAGCTCAATCGTAAAGCAAACAGCAATCTGAGTAAAAACTGAATTGACATTTGCTCTGATCCAGATTTAAAGAGCGGGGTTTTGTGGGGAAAGCTCAGGTCAAAACAAAGCAGAAACAATGCTCAGACACGGTGTGTTAAAGCACAGATCAGTGCCTGGAAAGAGTGGGGCAAAAGGTAAATGTGGATAAGGAAAACCTAAAAATAAAAGCCCACTTGTAAAAAGGTGTGCAGGTACATCCCACGTGGGAAGCAAGCAAGGGCTGTGTCACTGCTGCATCTCATGGACCCAAGAACAGAATTTATGTTTTGTGTGTGTATTGAACAGTTATGCAGAGTGGGTATTCACTGGCCATAGTCAATAATTTAGTGAGCAGAAGAATAATTGCTCCGCAGACACAAAACAGAATGCAGCCATTAAAAGGAGAGCCAGTGTGTTTTCACCCTGCAGTCTCTGCACTGCAGAGGGTTGGACTAGATTGCCCTTTGGGCCCATTCCAATTCTCTGATCCTCCAACCTTTATTTTTCCTTTGGAGCATGTGCCAGGCCCTGAATGAAGTGCTGGTTTTTGAACTTGCTTTTGATCTACCCCCACCCCAAGCTTCAGGTATACAGTATGTTTATCCAGTTAAGGTTCATTCCATTGGAAGGGCTCTCAGTGGAATAGCCTCTGCTTTGCCTGCAGGATGTCCCAGGTTCAACCTTCACTGGCATCTCTAGGCAGGGCTGTGAGAAAGATTCCTGGCCTGAAACCCGGGAGAGCTCATAATACTGAGCTAGACGGACCAATAGAGGGAGGCAACTTCCTGTGTTCAGCGCCTTTTTAAAGAGAAATAAACTGGTTGTCTGGGAAGAAGTCGAAACAGTGCTCTGCGCAAGAAGGTATGTGTGGTTTGCTGACTGCCACAAAGGCCTGCCAATCAACACTCTACAGCTTGATGGGGGTTGAGAAAGGGCTTCGTAAGAAAGGCCAACCAATCATCACTCTGCACAGCTGGATAGAGAGGGAGGTGGCTTAGGGTTGCCACAGTTGCCGGCTAGCTGTTGAGATTCAGCACAGCTGATCCTGCCGAGGACAGAAAGAAATGGTTGGTTCTACAGTGGTACCTCGGGTTACATACGCTTCAGGTTACAGACTCCGCTAACTCAGAAATAGTACCTCAGGTTAAGAACTTTGCTTCATGATAAGAACAGAAATCGTGCTCCGGCGGCACAGCGGCAGCAGGAGGCCCCTTTAGCTAAAGTGGTGCTTCGGGTTAAGAACAGTTTCAGGTTAAGAACGGACCTCGGGAACAAATTAAGTACTTAACCTGAGGTACCACTGTACTTCAAAGGCTGGAAGCCGAGAAAGGAACAATGGCAGCACCATACGAAATC
>NW_028118704.1:25000-27500 GCF_965113315.1 Podarcis vaucheri | reverse complement strand
GGGAGCTGTTAGGGGGGCAAGTGGTGAAGCAGACGCCACCTATGGTGCTGCGGCTTGGGAATCACAGGGAAATCATCAGCTTCAACGTCACTCAACTGTCGGACACGCCTATTGTATTGGGCATGAGTTGGCTGGACAAGCACAGCCCGACGCTGGCTTGGTACCAGAGGCAGCTGACCTTCGGTTCTTCCTTTTGTGCTGAACACTGCATCATGCCCCAGCAAGAAGGGGAGCAAGAGGAGTCACAGCTGCTGCTCGGCACGCTGCAAGCGATTCCCCACAAGTACGCAGAATTTTTGGAGGTTTTCTGCGAGAAGGAGGCAGACAAGCTACCCCCCCACAGACCATATGACTGCAAGATTGACCTGCTGCCGGGGGCGGCGCTGCCCAAAGGGAAGCTGTATTCCATGTCTGAAGACGAACTGCAGGAACTCAAGGAGTTCATTGATCATAATTTGAAACGCGGTTTCATCCGAGAGTCCCAGGCAGCGGGGGGCAGTCCTGTATTCTTTGTGAAGAAGCGAGACACGCCCCAGAAAAGGCTCGTGGTGGACTACCGCATTTTGAACAGTGTCACCAAGCCGTCGGACTTCCCCATGCCCCGAATCGACGACCTCCTCGCGAAAGTACGCAAGGGCAGCGTGTTCACCAAGTTGGACCTGCGAGGGGCGTACAACCTGATTCGCATGCGGGAAGGAGATGAGTGGAAGACAGCCATGTTCACACCCCTGGGCACCTACGAATATAGAGTTATGCCTTTTGGATTGCAAAATGGCTCCCACGCATTTCAAGCTTTCATGCATCACGTGTTGGCGGGGCTCCTCTACAAGACGTGCGTCTGTTTCTTGGATGACATCCTGATCTTTTCGGAATCGCAGCAGGAGCATGACAGACACGTCAGGGAAGTGCTGAGCAGGCTCCAGCAACATAGGCTTTACGCCAAGCTGGAGAAGTGCCAATTCGACGTGACGGAGGTGGATTTCCTGGGATACAGGTTGTCTGACAAGGGGCTCGCCATGGACAGCGCCAAGGTTCGAGCGGTGTTGGATTGGAAAAGCCCACGCAACCGGAAGGAGGTCCAACGATTTGTCGGCTTCGCGAACTTCTATCGCAAGTTCATCAAAGGCTTCGCTATGCAGACTGCAGCCATTACAGACACGCTCAGTTCCAAGAAAAAGAAGTTCATCTGGACAGCGCAGGCGGAGCAGTCCTTTCAGGCACTCAAGCGTCTTTTCGCCTCGGAGGAACAGCTGCTTCATGTCGATCCTAGCAGGCCGATGAGAGTTGAAACAGACGCCTCGGACAGGGCCGTCGGAGCAGTCCTGCTGCAGAAGGACCCGCAGGGGGTTTGGAGGCCCGGAGCGTTTTACTCCAGGAAGCTCAGCAAGTCCGAACAGAATTACACCATCTGGGACAGGGAGTTGCTGGCTATTCATGCAGCGTTCAAAGCATGGAGGCACTTCCTGATTGGAGCCAAGCACACGGTGCAGGTCTGCACGGACCACAAGAATCTGGAGCACTGGCGCACGGCACAGTTCCTGAACCAGAGGCAGATACGTTGGGCTGAGTTCTTTGCGAATTTCGACTTCCGAATAGAGTATGTCCCGGGGGACACCAACATCATGGCGGACGCGCTATCCCGTAAGCCACAGTATCTGGAGGACGCCACGCCAGCGGCCGCCATGCACATCTTCGCGCCAACAGTGTGGGCGTGCGCTGCGGCGACAGTGGACCTGGAGGCGGTGCGACAAGCGTTGCAGAATGACTCTTTCGCGCAAGCAAAGATGGCTGAGGTGCGAAGGGGCACGGCAGCGACCAACGGGTTCCAGCTGAGAGATGGATTGCTCATCCGCAAAGGGGCCATCTACGTGCCGGGAGACGAACTTCGCGCCAAGGTACTGCATCAGCTGCACGACGCGCCCACTGCCGGGCACTTTGGCAAGGAGAAGACGGTGGAATTAGTCGCCAGGGATTTCTGGTGGCCCGGAATGAGAGGGGAGGTCGCGGACTACGTGGCGAGGTGCGACACCTGCCAGAGGGCCAAACCAGTGCACAGACCGCCGGCCGGACTGTTGGAACCGCTGCAAACTCCGGTCGAGCCATGGGAGAGAGTCGCCCTGGACTTCGTCACGGATCTGCCCAGCTCGAGGGGCAAGACGGCCGTGCTGGTGGTGGTGGACTTGTTCTCCAAGATGGCGCATTTCATCCCGTGTGCGAAGGTGGCCACGGCGGAACAAACCGCCAAACTGTTCAGAGACCACGTGTTCAAGGTTCACGGTCTGCCACGGTCTATTCTGTCCGACCGCGGGCGGCAGTTCATCTCGAACTTCTGGCAGAAGCTGATGGGCTTCCTAAACGTCAAGATCAACCTGGCGTCGGCCAGACACCCGCAGACCAACGGGCAAGCGGAGCGGGTCAATGCCATCATGCAGCAGTACCTGAGATGCTATGCGAATCAACAGCCTGCGACGTGGGTGGATTACCTGCCGCTCGCCGAGTT
>NW_028118704.1:0-2500 GCF_965113315.1 Podarcis vaucheri | reverse complement strand
GGGTTAGGGTTAGGGTTACGGGAGGGTTAGGTTTAGGGATTGGGATAGGGATAGGGATAGGGATAGAGTTAGGGTTAGGGTTAGGGTTAGGGTTAGGCTTGGGGTAGGGCAGGGTTAGGGTTAGGGTTAGGTTAGGGTTAGGGTTAGGGTTAGGTTTAGGGTTAGGTTTAGGTTTAGGGTTAGGGTTAGGGTTATGGTTTGGGTAAGGGTTAGAGTTAGGGTTAGGGTTAGGGTTAGGGTTAGTGTTAGACTTGGGGTAGGGCTTGGGGTAGGGCTAAGGGTTAGGGTTAGGGTTAGGGGTATCGGTAGGGTTAATGTAGGGTCAGGGGTAGGTGTAGGGGTAGGGTTTAAGTTTAGGGATAGCGGTAGGGGTAGGGTTAATGCAGGGTTAGGGGAAGGGGTAGGGGTAGGGGTAGGGGTAGGGGTAGGGTTAGGGTTAGGGTTAGGGTTAGGGTTAGGGTTAGGGTTAGGGTTAGGGTTAGGGTTAGGGTTAGGGTTAGGTCTAGGGTTAGGGTTAGTGTTAGGTTTAGGGTTAGGTTTAGGGTTAGGGTTACGGGAGTGTTAGGTTTAGGGATTGGGATAGGGATAGGGATAGAGTTAGGGTTAGGGTTAGGGTTAGGGTTAGGGTTAGGGTTAGGGTTTGGCTTGGGCTAGGGCTAGGGCTAGGGCTAGGGCTAGGGCTAGGGCTAGGGCTAGGGCTAGGGTTTCGGGTTCGGGTTCGGGTTCGGGTTCGGGTTCGGGTAGGGTTAGGTTTAGGGTTAGGTTTAGGGTTAGGTTTAGGGTTAGGGTTACCCGAGGGTTAGGTTTAGGGATTGAGATAGGGATAGGGATAGAGTTAGGGTTAGGGTTAGGGTTAGGGTTAGGGTTAGGGTTAGGGTAAGGGTAAGGGTAGGGCTTGGGCTAGGGCTAGGGTTTCGGGTTCGGGTTCGGGTTCGGGTTCGGGTTAGGTGTAGGGTTAGGGTTAGGGTTAGGGTTAGGGTTAGGGTTAGGGTTAGGGTTAGGGTTAGGGTTAGGGTCAGGGGTAGGGGTAGTGTTTAGGGGTACGGGTAGGGGTAGGGGTAAGCGTAGGGGTAGGGGTTGGGGTAGGGTTAGGGTTAGGGTTAGGGTTAGGGTAGGGTTAGGGTTAGGGTTAGGGTTAGGGTTAGGGTTAGGGTTAGGGTTAGGGTTAGGGTTAGGGTTAGGGTTAGGGTTAGGGTTAGGGTTAGGGTTAGGGTTAGGTCTAGGGTTAGGGTTAGGGTTAGGTTTAGGTTTAGGGTGAGGGTTAGGGTTACGGGAGGCTTAGGTTTAGGGATTGGGATAGGGATAGGGATAGAGTTAGGGTTAGGGTTAGGGTTAGGCTTGGGGTAGGGCTTGGGGTAGGGCAGGGTTAGGGTTAGGGTTAGGGTTAGGGTTAGGGGTTAGGGTTAGGGTAAGGTTTTGGTTTAGGTTTAGGGTTAGGGTTAGGGTTAGGGTTAGGGTTAGGGTTAGGGTTAGGGTTTGGGTAAGGGTTAGAGTTAGGGTTAGGGTTAGGGTTAGGGTTAGGGTTAGGGTTAGGGTTAGACTTGGGGTAGGGCTTGGGGTAGGGCTAAGGGTTAGGGTTAGGGTTAGGGGTATCGGTAGGGTTAATGTAGGGTCAGGGGTAGGTGTAGGGGTAGGGTTTAAGTTTAGGGATAGCGGTAGGGGTAGGGTTAATGCAGGGTTAGGGGAAGGGGTAGGGGTTGGGTTTAGGGTTAGGGTTAGGGTTAGGGTTAGGGTTAGGGTTAGGGTTAGGGTTACGGGAGGGTTAGTTTTAGGGATTGGGATAGGGGATAGGGATAGGGATAGGGATAGGGATAGGGATAGGGATAGGGATAGGGATAGGGATAGGGATAGGGATAGGGATAGGATAGGGATAGGGATAGGGATAGGGATAGGGATAGGGATAGGGATAGGGATAGAGTTAGGGTTAGGGTTAGGGTAGGGCTTGAGCTAGGGATAAGGTTTCGGGTTCGGGTTCGGGTTCGGGTAGGGTTAGGGTTAGGGTTAGGGTTAGGGTTAGGGTTAGGGTTAGGGTTAAGATTAGGGTTAGGGTTAGGGTTAGGGTTAGGGTTAGGGTTAGGGTTAGGGTTAGGTGTAGGGGTAGGGGTAGTGTTTAGGGTTAGGGTTAGGGTTAGGGTTAGGGTTAGGGTTACGGTTAGGGTTAGGGTTAGGGTTAGGGTTAGGGTTAGGGTTAGGGTTAGGTTTAGGGTTAGGTTTAGGGTTACGGGAGTGTTAGGTTTAGGGATTGGGATAGGGATAGAGTTAGGGTTAGGGTTAGGGTTAGGGTTAGGGTTAGGGTTAGGGTTAGGGTTAGGGTCAGGGTAGGGCTTGGGCTAGGGCTAGGGTTTCGGGTTCGGGATCGGGTTCGGGTTCGGGTAGGGTTAGGGTTACGATTAGGGTTAGGGTTAGGGTTAGGTGTAGGGTTAAAGTTAGGGTTAGGGTTAGGGTTAGGGTTAGGGTTAGGGTTAGGGTTAGGGTTAGGGTTAGGGTTAGGGTTAGGGTT
>NW_028118705.1:0-49791 GCF_965113315.1 Podarcis vaucheri | reverse complement strand
ATGACAAAAAGGCTTCTGTTTCCACCACCAAACCTTTCATGGGAGAATTTGCAAGAGTTTGGCACCATTTTTGAGAGAATTGGAGGATTTCAGATTTTTGCTGAAATTGTGACCCCGGGGCTTAGAAATTTTTTTTTACACAGGTTTTGTCTTTGAGGGCTGATTACAATTCCCATGATAAAAAGCCTTCTGTTTCCACCGCCAAATCTTTCAGGGGAGAATTTGCAACAGTTTGGCACCATTTTTGAGAGAATTGGAGAATTTCAAATTTTTGCTGAAATTGTGACCCCGGGGCTTAGAAAAAATTTTTTTCACAGGTTTTGTCTTCGAGGGCTGATTTCATTTCCTATGACAAAAAGCCTTCTGTTTCCACCGCCAAATCTTTCAGGGGAGAATTTGCAACAGTTTGGCACCATTTTTGAGAGAATTGGAGAATTTCAGATTTTTGCTGAAATTGTGACCCCGGGGCTTTGAAATTTTTTTTTTTCACAGGTAAAGTTCTCGAAGGCTGATTTCATTTCCTATGACAAAAAGCCTTCTGTTTGCACCGCCAAACCTTTCAGGGGATAATTTGCAAGAGTTTGGCACCATTTTTGAGAGAATTGGAGAATTTCGGATTTTTGCTGAAATTGTGACCCCGGGGCTTAGAAATTTTATTTGACACAGGTTATGTTGTTGAGGGCTGATTTCATTTCCTATGATAAAAAGCCTTCTTTTTCCACCGCCAAAACTTTCAGGGGAGAATTTGCAAGAGTTTGGCACCATTTTTGAGTGAACTGGAGAATTTCAGATTTTTGCTGAAATTGTGACCCCGGGGCTTATAAAATTTTTTTACACAGGTTTTGTCTTTGAGGGCTGATTACAATTCCCATGATAAAAAGCCTTCTGTTTCCACCGCCAAATCTTTCAGGGGAGAATTTGCAACAGTTTGGCACCATTTTTGAGAGAATTGGAGAATTTCAAATTTTTGCTGAAATTGTGACCCCGGGGCTTAGAAAAATTTTTTTTCACAGGTTTTGTCTTCGAGGGCTGATTTCATTTCCTATGACAAAAAGCCTTCTGTTTCCACCGCCAAATCTTTCAGGGGAGAATTTGCAACAGTTTGGCACCATTTTTGAGAGAATTGGAGAATTTCAGATTTTTGCTGAAATTGTGACCCCGGGGCTTCGAATTTTTTTTTTTTCACAGGTAAAGTTCTCGAGGGCTGATTTCATTTCCTATGACAAAAAGCCTTCTGTTTGCACCGCCAAACCTTTCAGGGGATAATTTGCAAGAGTTTGGCACCATTTTTGAGAGAATTGGAGAATTTCGGATTTTTGCTGAAATTGTGACCCCGGGGCTTAGAAATTTTATTTGACACAGGTTATGTTGTTGAGGGCTGATTTCATTTCCTATGATAAAAAGCCTTCTTTTTCCACCGCCAAAACTTTCAGGGGAGAATTTGCAAGAGTTTGGCACCATTTTTGAGTGAACTGGAGAATTTCAGATTTTTGCTGAAATTGTGACCCCGGGGCTTATAAAATTTTTTTCCACAGGTTTTGTCTTCGAGGGCTGATTTCATTTCCTATGACAAAAAGGCTTCTGTTTCCACCGCCAAACCTTTCATGGGAGAATTTGCAACAGTTTGGCACCATTTTTGAGAGAATTGGAGGATTTCGGATTTTTGCTGAAATTGTAACCCCGGGGCTTAGAAATTTTTTTTTTCACAGGTAAAGTTCTCGAGGGCTGATTTCATTTCCTATGACAAAAAGCCTTCTGTTTCCACCGCCAAACCTTTCAGGGGATAATTTGCAAGAGTTTGGCACCATTTTTGAGAGAATTGGAGAATTTCGGATTTTTGCTGAAATTGTGACCCCGGGGCTTAGAAATTTTTTTTTACACAGGTTTTGTCTTTGAGGGCTGATTACAATTCCCATGATAAAAAGCCTTCTGTTTCCACCGCCAAACCTTTCAGGGGATAATTTGAAAGAGTTTGGCACCATTTTTGAGAGAATTGGAGAATTTCGGATTTTTGCTGAAATTGTGACCCCGGGGCTTAGAAATTTTTTTTTTCACAGGTAAAGTTCTCGAGGGCTGATTTCATTTCCTATGACAAAAAGCCTTCTGTTTCCACCACAAAACCTTTCAGGGGATAATTTGCAACAGTTTGGCACAATTTTTGAGTGAACTGGAAAATTTCAGATTTTTGCTGAAATTGTGACCCCGGGCCTTAGAAATTTTTTTTTCACAGGTTATGTTGTTGAGGGCTGATTTCATTTCCTATGATAAAAATCCTTCTGTTTCCACCGGCAAACCTTTCAGGGGAGAATTTGCAAGAGTTTGGCACCATTTTTGAGACCATTGGAGAATTTCGGATTTTTGCTGAAATTGTGACCCCGGGGCTTAGAAATTTTATTTGACACAGGTTATGTTGTTGAGGGCTGATTTCATTTCCTATGATAAAAAGCCTTCTTTTTCCACCGCCAAACCTTTCAGGGGAGAATTTGCAAGAGTTTGGCACCATTTTTGAGTGAACTGGAGAATTTCGGATTTTTGCTGAAATTGTGACCCCGGGGCTTAGAAATTTTTTTTTTCACAGGTTTTGTCTTTGAGGGCTGATTACAATTCCCAAGATAAAAAGCCTTCTGTTTCCACCGCCAAACCTTTCAGGGGATAATTTGAAAGAGTTTGGCACCATTTTTGAGTGAACTGGAGAATTTCAGATTTTTGCTGAAATTGTGACCCCGGGGCTTAGAAATTTTTTTTTTCACAGGTAAAGTTCTCGAGGGCTGATTTCATTTCCTATGACAAAAAGCCTTCTGTTTCCACCACAAAACCTTTCAGGGGATAATTTGCAACAGTTTGGCACCATTTTTGAGTGAACTGGAAAATTTCAGATTTTTTCTGAAATTGTGACCCCGGGCCTTAGAAATTTTTTTTCCACAGGTTATGTTGTTGAGGGCTGATTTCATTTCCTATGATAAAAATCCTTCTGTTTCCACCGCCAAACCTTTCAGGGGAGAATTTGCAACAGTTTGGCACCATTTTTGAGAGAATTGGAGGATTTCAGATTTTTGCTGAAATTGTGACCCCGGGGATTAGAAAATTTTTTTTCACAGGTTTTGTCTTCGAGGGCTGATTTCATTTCCTATGATAAAAATGCTTTTGTTTCCACCGCCAAATCTTTCAGGGGAGAATTTGCAACAGTTTGGCACCATTTTTGAGAGAATTGGAGAATTTCAAATTTTTGCTGAAATTGTGACCCCGGGGCTTAGAAAAAATTTTTTTCACAGGTTTTGTCTTCGAGGGCTGATTTCATTTCCTATGACAAAAAGCCTTCTGTTTCCACCGCCAAATCTTTCAGGGGAGAATTTGCAACAGTTTGGCACCATTTTTGAGAGAATTGGAGAATTTCAGATTTTTGCTGAAATTGTGACCCCGGGGCTTCGAAAATTTTTTTTTTTCACAGGTAAAGTTCTCGAGGGCTGATTTCATTTCCTATGACAAAAAGCCTTCTGTTTGCACCGCCAAACCTTTCAGGGGATAATTTGCAAGAGTTTGGCACCATTTTTGAGAGAATTGGAGAATTTCGGATTTTTGCTGAAATTGTGACCCCGGGGCTTAGAAATTTTATTTGACACAGGTTATGTTGTTAAGCGCTGATTTCATTTCCTATGATAAAAAGCCTTCTTTTTCCACCGCCAAAACTTTCAGGGGAGAATTTGCAAGAGTTTGGCACCATTTTTGAGTGAACTGGAGAATTTCAGATTTTTGCTGAAATTGTGACCCCGGGGCTTATAAAATTTTTTTCCACAGGTTTTGTCTTCGAGGGCTGATTTCATTTCCTATGACAAAAAGGCTTCTGTTTCCACCGCCAAACCTTTCATGGGAGAATTTGCAACAGTTTGGCACCATTTTTGAGAGAATTGGAGGATTTCGGATTTTTGCTGAAATTGTAACCCCGGGGCTTAGAAATTTTTTTTTTCACAGGTAAAGTTCTCGAGGGCTGATTTCATTTCCTATGACAAAAAGCCTTCTGTTTCCACCGCCAAACCTTTCAGGGGATAATTTGCAAGAGTTTGGCACCATTTTTGAGAGAATTGGAGAATTTCGGATTTTTGCTGAAATTGTGACCCCGGGGCTTAGAAATTTTTTTTTACACAGGTTTTGTCTTTGAGGGCTGATTACAATTCCCATGATAAAAAGCCTTCTGTTTCCACCGCCAAACCTTTCAGGGGATAATTTGAAAGAGTTTGGCACCATTTTTGAGAGAATTGGAGAATTTCGGATTTTTGCTGAAATTGTGACCCCGGGGCTTAGAAATTTTTTTTTTTCACAGGTAAAGTTCTCGAGGGCTGATTTCATTTCCTATGACAAAAAGCCTTCTGTTTCCACCACAAAACCTTTCAGGGGATAATTTGCAACAGTTTGGCACAATTTTTGAGTGAACTGGAAAATTTCAGATTTTTGCTGAAATTGTGACCCCGGGCCTTAGAAATTTTTTTTTCACAAGTTATGTTGTTGAGGGCTGATTTCATTTCCTATGATAAAAATCCTTCTGTTTCCACCGCCAAACCTTTCAGGGGAGAATTTGCAAGAGTTTGGCACCATTTTTGAGACCATTGGAGAATTTCGGATTTTTGCTGAAATTGTGACCCCGGGGCTTAGAAATTTTATTTGACACAGGTTATGTTGTTGAGGGCTGATTTCATTTCCTATGATAAAAAGCCTTCTTTTTCCACCGCCAAACCTTTCAGGGGAGAATTTGCAAGAGTTTGGCACCATTTTTGAGTGAACTGGAGAATTTCGGATTTTTGCTGAAATTGTGACCCCGGGGCTTAGAAATTTTTTTTTTCACAGGTTTTGTCTTTGAGGGCTGATTACAATTCCCAAGATAAAAAGCCTTCTGTTTCCACCGCCAAACCTTTCAGGGGATAATTTGAAAGAGTTTGGCACCATTTTTGAGTGAACTGGAGAATTTCAGATTTTTGCTGAAATTGTGACCCCGGGGCTTAGAAATTTTTTTTTTCACAGGTAAAGTTCTCGAGGGCTGATTTCATTTCCTATGACAAAAAGCCTTCTGTTTCCACCACAAAACCTTTCAGGGGATAATTTGCAACAGTTTGGCACCATTTTTGAGTGAACTGGAAAATTTCAGATTTTTGCTGAAATTGTGACCCCGGGCCTTAGAAATTTTTTTTCCACAGGTTATGTTGTTGAGGGCTGATTTCATTTCCTATGATAAAAATCCTTCTGTTTCCACCGCCAAACCTTTCAGGGGAGAATTTGCAACAGTTTGGCACCATTTTTGAGAGAATTGGAGGATTTCAGATTTTTGCTGAAATTGTGACCCCGGGGATTAGAAAATTTTTTTTCACAGGTTTTGTCTTCGAGGGCTGATTTCATTTCCTATGATAAAAATGCTTTTGTTTCCACCGCCAAATCTTTCAGGGGAGAATTTGCAACAGTTTGGCACCATTTTTGAGAGAATTGGAGAATTTCAGATTTTTGCTGAAATTGTGACCCCGGGGCTTAGAAAAAATTTTTTTCACAGGTTTTGTCTTCGAGGGCTGATTTCATTTCCTATGACAAAAAGCCTTCTGTTTCCACCGCCAAATCTTTCAGGGGAGAATTTGCAAGAGTTTGGCACCATTTTTGAGAGAATTGGAGAATTTCGGATTTTTGCTGAAATTGTGACCCCGGGGCTTAGAAATTTTTTTTTACACAGGTTTTGTCTTTGAGGGCTGATTACAATTCCCATGATAAAAAGCCTTCTGTTTCCACCGCCAAACCTTTCAGGGGATAATTTGAAAGAGTTTGGCACCATTTTTGAGAGAATTGGAGAATTTCGGATTTTTGCTGAAATTGTGACCCCGGGGCTTAGAAATTTTTTTTTTTCACAGGTAAAGTTCTCGAGGGCTGATTTCATTTCCTATGACAAAAAGCCTTCTGTTTCCACCACAAAACCTTTCAGGGGATAATTTGCAACAGTTTGGCACAATTTTTGAGTGAACTGGAAAATTTCAGATTTTTGCTGAAATTGTGACCCCGGGCCTTAGAAATTTTTTTTTCACAGGTTATGTTGTTGAGGGCTGATTTCATTTCCTATGATAAAAATCCTTCTGTTTCCACCGGCAAACCTTTCAGGGGAGAATTTGCAAGAGTTTGGCACCATTTTTGAGACCATTGGAGAATTTCGGATTTTTGCTGAAATTGTGACCCCGGGGCTTAGAAATTTTATTTGACACAGGTTATGTTGTTGAGGGCTGATTTGATTTCCTATGATAAAAAGCCTTCTTTTTCCACCGCCAAACCTTTCAGGGGAGAATTTGCAAGAGTTTGGCACCATTTTTGAGTGAACTGGAGAATTTCGGATTTTTGCTGAAATTGTGACCCCGGGGCTTAGAATTTTTTTTTTCACAGGTTTTGTCTTTGAGGGCTGATTACAATTCCCAAGATAAAAAGCCTTCTGTTTCCACCGCCAAACCTTTCAGGGGATAATTTGAAAGAGTTTGGCACCATTTTTGAGTGAACTGGAGAATTTCAGATTTTTGCTGAAATTGTGACCCCGGGGCTTAGAAATTTTTTTTTTTCACAGGTAAAGTTCTCGAGGGCTGATTTCATTTCCTATGACAAAAAGCCTTCTGTTTCCACCACAAAACCTTTCAGGGGATAATTTGCAACAGTTTGGCACCATTTTTGAGTGAACTGGAAAATTTCAGATTTTTTCTGAAATTGTGACCCCGGGCCTTAGAAATTTTTTTTCCACAGGTTATGTTGTTGAGGGCTGATTTCATTTCCTATGATAAAAATCCTTCTGTTTCCACCGCCAAACCTTTCAGGGGAGAATTTGCAACAGTTTGGCACCATTTTTGAGAGAATTGGAGGATTTCAGATTTTTGCTGAAATTGTGACCCCGGGGATTAGAAAATTTTTTTTCACAGGTTTTGTCTTCGAGGGCTGATTTCATTTCCTATGATAAAAATGCTTTTGTTTCCACCGCCAGATCTTTCAGGGGAGAATTTGCAACAGTTTGGCACCATTTTTGAGAGAATTGGAGAATTTCAAATTTTTGCTGAAATTGTGACCCCGGGGCTTAGAAAAAATTTTTTTCACAGGTTTTGTCTTCGAGGGCTGATTTCATTTCCTATGACAAAAAGCCTTCTGTTTCCACCGCCAAATCTTTCAGGGGAGAATTTGCAACAGTTTGGCACCATTTTTGAGAGAATTGGAGAATTTCAGATTTTTGCTGAAATTGTGACCCCGGGGCTTCGAAATTTTTTTTTTTCACAGGTAAAGTTCTCGAGGGCTGATTTCATTTCCTATGACAAAAAGCCTTCTGTTTGCACCGCCAAACCTTTCAGGGGATAATTTGCAAGAGTTTGGCACCATTTTTGAGAGAATTGGAGAATTTCGGATTTTTGCTGAAATTGTGACCCCGGGGCTTAGAAATTTTTTTTTTCACAGGTAAAGTTCTCGAGGGCTGATTTCATTTCCTATGACAAAAAGCCTTCTGTTTCCACCGCCAAACCTTTCAGGGGATAATTTGCAAGAGTTTGGCACCATTTTTGAGAGAATTGGAGAATTTCGGATTTTTGCTGAAATTGTGACCCCGGGGCTTAGAAATTTTTTTTTACACAGGTTTTGTCTTTGAGGGCTGATTACAATTCCCATGATAAAAAGCCTTCTGTTTCCACCGCCAAACCTTTCAGGGGATAATTTGAAAGAGTTTGGCACCATTTTTGAGAGAATTGGAGAATTTCGGATTTTTGCTGAAATTGTGACCCCGGGGCTTAGAAATTTTTTTTTTTCACAGGTAAAGTTCTCGAGGGCTGATTTCATTTCCTATGACAAAAAGCCTTCTGTTTCCACCACAAAACCTTTCAGGGGATAATTTGCAACAGTTTGGCACAATTTTTGAGTGAACTGGAAAATTTCAGATTTTTGCTGAAATTGTGACCCCGGGCCTTAGAAATTTTTTTTTCACAGGTTATGTTGTTGAGGGCTGATTTCATTTCCTATGATAAAAATCCTTCTGTTTCCACCGGCAAACCTTTCAGGGGAGAATTTGCAAGAGTTTGGCACCATTTTTGAGACCATTGGAGAATTTCGGATTTTTGCTGAAATTGTGACCCCGGGGCTTAGAAATTTTATTTGACACAGGTTATGTTGTTGAGGGCTGATTTCATTTCCTATGATAAAAAGCCTTCTTTTTCCACCGCCAAACCTTTCAGGGGAGAATTTGCAAGAGTTTGGCACCATTTTTGAGTGAACTGGAGAATTTCGGATTTTTGCTGAAATTGTGACCCCGGGGCTTAGAAATTTTTTTTTTCACAGGTTTTGTCTTTGAGGGCTGATTACAATTCCCAAGATAAAAAGCCTTCTGTTTCCACCGCCAAACCTTTCAGGGGATAATTTGAAAGAGTTTGGCACCATTTTTGAGTGAACTGGAGAATTTCAGATTTTTGCTGAAATTGTGACCCCGGGGCTTAGAAATTTTTTTTTTCACAGGTAAAGTTCTCGAGGGCTGATTTCATTTCCTATGACAAAAAGCCTTCTGTTTCCACCACAAAACCTTTCAGGGGATAATTTGCAACAGTTTGGCACCATTTTTGAGTGAACTGGAAAATTTCAGATTTTTGCTGAAATTGTGACCCCGGGCCTTAGAAATTTTTTTTCCACAGGTTATGTTGTTGAGGGCTGATTTCATTTCCTATGATAAAAATCCTTCTGTTTCCACCGCCAAACCTTTCAGGGGAGAATTTGCAACAGTTTGGCACCATTTTTGAGAGAATTGGAGGATTTCAGATTTTTGCTGAAATTGTGACCCCGGGGATTAGAAAATTTTTTTTCACAGGTTTTGTCTTCGAGGGCTGATTTCATTTCCTATGATAAAAATGCTTTTGTTTCCACCGCCAAATCTTTCAGGGGAGAATTTGCAACAGTTTGGCACCATTTTTGAGAGAATTGGAGAATTTCAGATTTTTGCTGAAATTGTGACCCCGGGGCTTAGAAAAAATTTTTTTCACAGGTTTTGTCTTCGAGGGCTGATTTCATTTCCTATGACAAAAAGCCTTCTGTTTCCACCGCCAAATCTTTCAGGGGAGAATTTGCAACAGTTTGGCACCATTTTTGAGAGAATTGGAGAATTTCAGATTTTTGCTGAAATTGTGACCCCGGGGCTTCGAATTTTTTTTTTTTCACAGGTAAAGTTCTCGAGGGCTGATTTCATTTCCTATGACAAAAAGCCATCTGTTTGCACCGCCAAACCTTTCAGGGGATAATTTGCAAGAGTTTGGCACCATTTTTGAGAGAATTGGAGAATTTCGGATTTTTGCTGAAATTGTGACCCCGGGGCTTAGAAATTTTATTTGACACAGGTTATGTTGTTGAGGGCTGATTTCATTTCCTATGATAAAAAGCCTTCTTTTTCCACCGCCAAACCTTTCAGGGGAGAATTTGCAAGAGTTTGGCACCATTTTTGAGTGAACTGGAGAATTTCGGATTTTTGCTGAAATTGTGACCCCGGGGCTTAGAAATTTTTTTTTTACACAGGTTTTGTCTTTGAGGGCTGATTACAATTCCCATGATAAAAAGCCTTCTGTTTCCACCGCCAAACCTTTCAGGGGATAATTTGAAAGAGTTTGGCACCATTTTTGAGAAAATTGGAGAATTTCAGATTTTTGCTGAAATTGTGACCCCGGGGCTTAGAAATTTTTTTTTTCACAGGTAAAGTTCTCGAGGGCTGATTTCATTTCCTATGACAAAAAGGCTTCTGTTTCCACCACCAAACCTTTCATGGGAGAATTTGCAAGAGTTTGGCACCATTTTTGAGAGAATTGGAGGATTTCAGATTTTTGCTGAAATTGTGACCCCGGGGCTTAGAAAAAATTTTTTTCACAGGTTTTGTATTCGAGGGCTGATTTCATTTCCTATGACAAAAAGCCTTCTGTTTCCACCGCCAAATCTTTCAGGGGAGAATTTGCAACAGTTTGGCACCATTTTTGAGAGAATTGGAGAATTTCAGATTTTTGCTGAAATTGTGGCCCCGGGGCTTCGAAATTTTTTTTTTTCACAGGTAAAGTTCTCGAGGGCTGATTTCATTTCCTATGACAAAAAGCCTTCTTTTTGCACCGCCAAACCTTTCAGGGGATAATTTGCAAGAGTTTGGCACCATTTTTGAGAGAATTGGAGAATTTCGGATTTTTGCTGAAATTGTGACCCCGGGGCTTAGAAATTTTATTTGACACAGGTTATGTTGTTGAGGGCTGATTTCATTTCCTATGATAAAAAGCCTTCTTTTTCCACCGCCAAACCTTTCAGGGGAGAATTTGCAAGAGTTTGGCACCATTTTTGAGTGAACTGGAGAATTTCGGATTTTTGCTGAAATTGTGACCCCGGGGCTTAGAAATTTTTTTTTACACAGGTTTTGTCTTTGAGGGCTGATTACAATTCCCATGATAAAAAGCCTTCTGTTTCCACCGCCAAACCTTTCAGGGGATAATTTGAAAGAGTTTGGCACCATTTTTGAGAGAATTGGAGAATTTCGGATTTTTGCTGAAATTGTGACCCCGGGGCTTAGAATTTTTTTTTTTTCACAGGTAAAGTTCTCGAGGGCTGATTTCATTTCCTATGACAAAAAGCCTTCTGTTTCCACCACAAAACCTTTCAGGGGATAATTTGCAACAGTTTGGCACCATTTTTGAGTGAACTGGAAAATTTCAGATTTTTGCTGAAATTGTGACCCCGGGCCTTAGAAATTTTTTTTTCACAGGTTATGTTGTTGAGGGCTGATTTCATTTCCTATGATAAAAATCCTTCTGTTTCCACCGCCAAACCTTTCAGGGTAGAATTTGCAAGAGTTTGGCACCATTTTTGAGAGAATTGGAGAATTTCAGATTTTTGCTGAAATTGTGACCCCGGGGCTTAGAAATTTTTTTTTCACAGGTTTTGTCTTCGAGGGCTGATTTCATTTCCTATGACAAAAATGCTTTTGTTTCCACCACCAAATCTTTCAGGGGAGAATTTGCAACAGTTTGGCACCATTTTTGAGAGAATTGGAGAATTTCAGATTTTTGCTGAAATTTTGACCCCGGGGCTTAGAAAATTTTTTTTTCACAGGTAAAGTTCTCGAGGGCTGATTTCATTTCCTATGACAAAAAGCCTTCTGTTTCCACCACAAAACCTTTCAGGGGATAATTTGCAATAGTTTGGCACCATTTTTGAGTGAACTGGAAAATTTCAGATTTTTGCTGAAATTGTGACCCCGGGCCTTAGAAATTTTTTTTTCACAGGTTATGTTGTTGAGGGCTGATTTCATTTCCTATGATAAAAATCCTTCTGTTTCCACCGCCAAACCTTTCAGGGGAGAATTTGCAAGAGTTTGGCACCATTTTTGAGAGAATTGGAGAATTTCAGATTTTTGCTGAAATTGTGACCCCGGGGCTTAGAAATTTTTTTCCCACAGGTTTTGTCTTCGAGGGCTGATTTCATTTCGTATGACAAAAATGCTTTTGTTTCCACCGCCAAATCTTTCAGGGGAGAATTTGCAACAGTTTGGCACCATTTTTGAGAGAATTGGAGAATTTCAGATTTTTGCTGAAATTGTGACCCCGGGGCTTAGAAAAATGTTTTTTCACAGATAAAGTTCTCGAGGGCTGATTTCATTTCCTATGACAAAAAGCCTTCTGTTTCCACCACCAAACCTTTCAGGGGACAATTTGCAACAGTTTGGCACCATTTTTGAGAGAATTGGAGAATTTCAGATTTTTGCTGAAATTGTGACCCCGGGGCTTAGAAATTTTTTTTTCACAGGTTTTGTCTTCGAGGGCTGATTTCATTTCCTATGACAAAAAGCCTTCTGTTTCCACCGCCAAACCTTTCAGGGGATAATTTGCAACAGTTTGGCACCATTTTTGAGAGAATTGGAGGATTTCAGATTTTTGCTGAAATTGTGACCCCGGGGATTAGAAAATTTTTTTTCACAGGTTTTGTCTTCGAGGGCTGATTTCATTTCCTATGATAAAAATGCTTTTGTTTCCACCGCCAAATCTTTCAGGGGAGAATTTGCAACAGTTTGGCACCATTTTTGAGAGAATTGGAGAATTTCAAATTTTTGCTGAAATTGTGACCCCGGGGCTTAGAAAAAATTTTTTTCACAGGTTTTGTCTTCGAGGGCTGATTTCATTTCCTATGACAAAAAGCCTTCTGTTTCCACCGCCAAATCTTTCAGGGGAGAATTTGCAACAGTTTGGCACCATTTTTGAGAGAATTGGAGAATTTCAGATTTTTGCTGAAATTGTGACCCCGGGGCTTCGAAATTTTTTTTTTTCACAGGTAAAGTTCTCGAGGGCTGATTTCATTTCCTATGACAAAAAGCCTTCTGTTTGGACCGCCAAACCTTTCAGGGGATAATTTGCAAGAGTTTGGCACCATTTTTGAGAGAATTGGAGAATTTCGGATTTTTGCTGAAATTGTGACCCCGGGGCTTAGCAATTTTTTTTGACACAGGTTATGTTGTTGAGGGCTGATTTCATTTCCTATGATAAAAAGCCTTCTTTTTCCACCGCCAAACCTTTCAGGGGAGAATTTGCAAGAGTTTGGCACCATTTTTGAGTGAACTGGAGAATTTCGGATTTTTGTTGAAATTGTGACCCCGGGGCTTAGAAATTTTTTTTTACACAGGTTTTGTCTTTGAGGGCTGATTTCATTTCCCATGATAAAAAGCCTTCTGTTTCCACCGCCAAACCTTTCATGGGAGAATTTGGAACAGTTTGGCACCATTTTTGAGTGAACTGGAGAATTTCAGATTTTTGCTGAAATTGTGAGCCCGGGGCTTAGAAATTTTTTTTGACACAGGTTATGTTGTTGAGGGCTGATTTCATTTCCTATGATAAAAAGCCTTCTTTTTCCACCGCCAAACCTTTCAGGGGAGAATTTGCAAGAGTTTGGCACCATTTTTGAGTGAACTGGAGAATTTCGGATTTTTGCTGAAATTGTGACCCCGGGGCTTAGAAATTTTTTTTTTCACAGATAAATTTCTCGAGGGCTGATTTCATTTCCTATGACAAAAAGCCTTCTGTTTCCACCGCCAAACCTTTCAGGGGATAATTTGCAAGAGTTTGGCACCATTTTTGAGAGAATTGGAGAAATTCGGATTTTTGCTGAAATTGTGACCCCGGGGCTTAGAAATTTTTTTCCCACAGGTTTTGTCTTCGAGGGCTGATTTCATTTCGTATGACAAAAATGCTTTTGTTTCCACCGCCAAATCTTTCAGGGGAGAATTTGCAACAGTTTGGCACCATTTTTGAGAGAATTGGAGAATTTCAGATTTTTGCTGAAATTGTGACCCCGGGGCTTAGAAAATTTTTTTTTCACAGATAAAGTTCTCGAGGGCTGATTTCATTTCCTATGACAAAAAGCCTTCTGTTTCCACCACCAAACCTTTCAGGGGACAATTTGCAACAGTTTGGCACCATTTTTGAGAGAATTGGAGAATTTCAGATTTTTGCTGAAATTGTGGCCCCGGGCATTAGAAAATTTTTTTTCACAGGTTTTGTCTTCGAGGGCTGATTTCATTTCCTATGATAAAAATGCTTTTGTTTCCACCGCCAAATCTTTCAGGGGAGAATTTGCAAGAGTTTGGCACCATTTTTGAGAGAATTGGAGGATTTCAGATTTTTGCTGAAATTGTGACCCCGGGGCTTAGAAAAAATTTTTTTCACAGGTTTTGTCTTCGAGGGCTGATTTCATTTCCTATGACAAAAAGCCTTCTGTTTCCACCGCCAAATCTTTCAGGGGAGAATTTGCAACAGTTTGGCACCATTTTTGAGAGAATTGGAGAATTTCAGATTTTTGCTGAAATTGTGACCCCGGGGCTTCGAAATTTTTTTTTTTCACAGGTAAAGTTCTCGAGGGCTGATTTCATTTCCTATGACAAAAAGCCTTCTGTTTGCACCGCCAAACCTTTCAGGGGATAATTTGCAAGAGTTTGGCACCATTTTTGAGAGAATTGGAGAATTTCGGATTTTTGCTGAAATTGTGACCCCGGGGCTTGGAAATTTTTTTTGACACAGGTTATGTTGTTGAGGGCTGATTTCATTTCCTATGACAAAAAGGCTTCTGTTTCCACCGCCAAACCTTTCATGGGAGAATTTGCAAGAGTTTGGCACCATTTTTGAGAGAATTGGAGGATTTCGGATTTTTGCTGAAATTGTGACCCCGGGCATTAGAAAATTTTTTTTCACAGGTTTTGTCTTCGAGGGCTGATTTCATTTCCTATGATAAAAATGCTTTTGTTTCCACCGCCAAATCTTTCAGGGGAGAATTTGCAACAGTTTGGCACCATTTTTGAGAGAATTGGAGAATTTCAAATTTTTGCTGAAATTGTGACCCCGGGGCTTAGAAAAACTTTTTTTTCACAGGTAAAGTTCTCGAGGGCTGATTTCATTTCCTATGACAAAAAGGCTTCTGTTTGCACCGCCAAACCTTTCAGGGGATAATTTGCAAGAGTTTGGCACCATTTTTGAGAGAATTGGAGAATTTCGGATTTTTGCTGAAATTGTGACCCCGGGGCTTAGAAATTTTTTTTGACACAGGTTATGTTGTTGAGGGCTGATTTCATTTCCTATGATAAAAAGCCTTCTTTTTCCACCGCCAAACCTTTCAGGGGAGAATTTGCAAGAGTTTGGCACCATTTTTGAGTGAACTGGAGAATTTCGGATTTTTGCTGAAATTGTGACCCCGGGGCTTAGAAATTTTTTTTTACACAGGTTTTGTCTTTGAGGGCTTATTACAATTCCCATGATAAAAAGACTTCTGTTTCCACCGCCAAACCTTTCAGGGGATAATTTGCAAGAGTTTGGCACCATTTTTGAGAGAATTGGAGAATTTCGGATTTTTGCTGAAATTGTGACCCCGGGGCTTAGAAAATTTTTTTTTCACAGGTAAAGTTCTCGAGGGCTGATTTCATTTCCTATGACAAAAAGCCTTCTGTTTCCACCACAAAACCTTTCAGGGGATAATTTGCAACAGTTTGGCACCATTTTTGAGTGAACTGGAAAATTTCAGATTTTTGCTGAAACTGTGACCCCGGGCCTTAGAAATTTTTTTTTCACAGGTTATGTTGTTGAGGGCTGATTTCATTTCCTATGATAAAAATCCTTCTGTTTCCACCGCCAAACCTTTCAGGGGAGAATTTGCAAGAGTTTGGCACCATTTTTGAGAGAATTGGAGAATTTCAGATTTTTGCTGAAATTGTGACCCCGGGGCTTAGAAATTTTTTTCCCACAGGTTTTGTCTTCGAGGGCTGATTTCATTTCCTATGATAAAAAGGCTTCTGTTTACACCGCCAATCCTTTGAGGGGAGAATTTGCAAGAGTTTGGCAGCATTTTTTGAGAGAATTGGAGAATTTCAGATTTTTGCTGAAATTGTGACCCCGGGGCTTAGAAAAATGTTTTTTCACAGATAAAGTTCTCGAGGGCTGATTTCATTTCCTATGACAAAAAGCCTTCTGTTTCCACCACCAAACCTTTCAGGGGACAATTTGCAACAGTTTGGCACCATTTTTGAGAGAATTGGAGAATTTCAGATTTTTGCTGAAATTGTGACCCCGGGGCTTAGAATTTTTTTTTTCACAGGTTTTGTCTTCGAGGGCTGATTTCATTTCCTATGATAAAAATGCTTTTGTTTCCACCGCCAAATCTTTCAGGGGAGAATTTGCAACAGTTTGGCACCATTTTTGAGAGAATTGGAGAATTTCAAATTTTTGCTGAAATTGTGACCCCGGGGCTTAGAAAAAATTTTTTTCACAGGTTTTGTCTTCGAGGGCTGATTTCATTTCCTATGACAAAAAGCCTTCTGTTTCCACCGCCAAATCTTTCAGGGGAGAATTTGCAACAGTTTGGCACCATTTTTGAGAGAATTGGAGAATTTCAGATTTTTGCTGAAATTGTGACCCCGGGGCTTCGAAATTTTTTTTTTCACAGGTAAAGTTCTCGAGGGCTGATTTCATTTCCTATGACAAAAAGCCTTCTGTTTGCACCGCCAAACCTTTCAGGGGATAATTTGCAAGAGTTTGGCACCATTTTTGAGAGAATTGGAGAATTTCGGATTTTTGCTGAAATTGTGACCCCGGGGCTTAGAAATTTTTTTTGACACAGGTTATGTTGTTGAGGGCTGATTTCATTTCCTATGATAAAAAGCCTTCTTTTTCCACCGCCAAACCTTTCAGGGGAGAATTTGCAAGAGTTTGGCACCATTTTTGAGTGAACTGGAGAATTTCGGATTTTTGCTGAAATTGTGACCCCGGGGCTTAGAAATTTTTTTTTACACAGGTTTTGTCTTTGAGGGCTGATTTCATTTCCCATGATAAAAAGCCTTCTGTTTCCACCGCCAAACCTTTCATGGGAGAATTTGGAACAGTTTGGCACCATTTTTGAGTGAACTGGAGAATTTCAGATTTTTGCTGAAATTGTGAGCCCGGGGCTTAGAAATTTTTTTTGACACAGGTTATGTTGTTGAGGGGTGATTTCATTTCCTATGATAAAAAGCCTTCTTTTTCCACCGCCAAACCTTTCAGGGGAGAATTTGCAAGAGTTTGGCACCATTTTTGAGTGAACTGGAGAATTTCGGATTTTTGCTGAAATTGTGACCCCGGGGCTTAGAAAATTTTTTTTTCACAAATAAAGTTCTCGAGGGCTGATTTCATTTCCTATGACAAAAAGCCTTCTGTTTCCACCGCCAAACCTTTCAGGGGATAATTTGAAAGAGTTTGGCACCATTTTTGAGAGAATTGGAGAATTTCGGATTTTTGCTGAAATTGTGACCCCGGGGCTTAGAAATTTTTTTTCCACAGGTTTTGTCTTCGAGGGCTGATTTCATTTCGTATGACAAAAATGCTTTTGTTTCCACCGCCAAATCTTTCAGGGGAGAATTTGCAACAGTTTGGCACCATTTTTGAGAGAATTGGAGAATTTCAGATTTTTGCTGAAATTGTGACCCCGGGGCTTAGAAATTTTTTTTTTCACAGATAAAGTTCTCGAGGGCTGATTTCATTTCCTATGACTAAAAGCCTTCTGTTTCCACCACCAAACCTTTCAGGGGACAATTTGCAACAGTTTGGCACCATTTTTGAGAGAATTGGAGAATTTCAGATTTTTGCTGAAATTGTGACCCCGGGCATTAGAAAATTTTTTTTCACAGGTTTTGTCTTCGAGGGCTGATTTCATTTCCTATGATAAAAATGCTTTTGTTTCCACCGCCAAATCTTTCAGGGGAGAATTTGCAAGAGTTTGGCACCATTTTTGAGAGAATTGGAGGATTTCAGATTTTTGCTGAAATTGTGACCCCGGGGCTTAGAAAAATTTTTTTTCACAGGTTTTGTCTTCGAGGGCTGATTTCATTTCCTATGACAAAAAGCCTTCTGTTTCCACCGCCAAATCTTTCAGGGGAGAATTTGCAACAGTTTGGCACCATTTTTGAGAGAATTGGAGAATTTCAGATTTTTGCTGAAATTGTGACCCCGGGGCTTCGAAATTTTTTTTTTCACAGGTTATGTTGTTGAGGGCTGATTTCATTTCCTATGACAAAAAGCCTTCTGTTTGCACCGCCAAACCTTTCAGGGGATAATTTGCAAGAGTTTGGCACCATTTTTGAGAGAATTGGAGAATTTCGGATTTTTGCTGAAATTGTGACCCCGGGGCTTAGAAATTTTTTTTGACACAGGTTATGTTGTTGAGGGCTGATTTCATTTCCTATGACAAAAAGGCTTCTGTTTCCACCGCCAAACCTTTCATGGGAGAATTTGCAAGAGTTTGGCACCATTTTTGAGAGAATTGGAGGATTTCGGATTTTTGCTGAAATTGTGACCCCGGGGATTAGTAAATTTTTTTTCACAGGTTTTGTCTTCGAGGGCTGATTTCATTTCCTATGATAAAAATGCTTTTGTTTCCACCGCCAAATCTTTCAGGGGAGAATTTGCAACAGTTTGGCACCATTTTTGAGAGAATTGGAGAATTTCAAATTTTTGCTGAAATTGTGACCCCGGGGCTTAGAAAAAATTTTTTTCACAGGTTTTGTCTTTGAGGGCTGATTTCATTTCCTATGACAAAAAGCCTTCTGTTTCCACCGCCAAATCTTTCAGGGGAGAATTTGCAACAGTTTGGCACCATTTTTGAGAGAATTGGAGAATTTCAGATTTTTGCTGAAATTGTGACGCCGGGGCTTCGAAATTTTTTTTTTTTCACAGGTAAAGTTCTCGAGGGCTGATTTCATTTCCTATGACAAAAAGCCTTCTGTTTGCACCGCCAAACCTTTCAGGGGATAATTTGCAAGAGTTTGGCACCATTTTTGAGAGAATTGGAGAATTTCGGATTTTTGCTGAAATTGTGACCCCGGGGCTTAGAAATTTTTTTTGACACAGGTTATGTTGTTGAGGGCTGATTTCATTTCCTATGATAAAAAGCCTTCTTTTTCCACCGCCAAACCTTTCAGGGGAGAATTTGCAAGAGTTTGGCACCATTTTTGAGTGAACTGGAGAATTTCGGATTTTTGCTGAAATTGTGACCCCGGGGCTTAGAAATTTTTTTTTACACAGGTTTTGTCTTTGAGGGCTGATTACAATTCCCATGATAAAAAGACTTCTGTTTCCACCGCCAAACCTTTCAGGGGATAATTTGCAAGAGTTTGGCACCATTTTTGAGAGAATTGGAGAATTTCGGATTTTTGCTGAAACTGTGACACCGGGCCTTAGAAATTTTTTTTTCACAGGTTATGTTGTTGAGGGCTGATTTCATTTCCTATGATAAAAATCCTTCTGTTTCCACCGCCAAACCTATCAGGGGAGAATTTGCAAGAGTTTGGCACCATTTTTGAGAGAATTGGAGAATTTCAGATTTTTGCTGAAATTGTGACCCCGGGGCTTAGAAATTTTTTTCCCCACAGGTTATGTTGTTGAGGGCTGATTTCATTTCCTATGACAAAAATGCTTTTGTTTCCACCGCCAAATCTTTCAGGGGAGAATTTGCAACAGTTTGGCACCATTTTTGAGAGAATTGGAGAATTTCAGATTTTTGCTGAAATTGTGACCCCAGGGCTTAGAAATTTTTTTTTTCACAGATAAAGTTCTCGAGGGCTGATTTCATTTCCTATGACAAAAAGCCTTCTGTTTCCACCACCAAACCTTTCAGGGGACAATTTGCAACAGTTTGGCACCATTTTTGAGATAATTGGAGAATTTCAGATTTTTGCTGAAATTGTGACCCCGGGGCTTAGAAATTTTTTTCCCCACAGGTTATGTTGTTGAGGGCTGATTTCATTTCCTATGATAAAAATCCTTCTGTTTCCACCGCCAAACCTTTCAGGGGAGAATTTGCAACAGTTTGGCACCATTTTTGAGAGAATTGGAGAATTTCAGATTTTTGCTGAAATTGTGACCCCGGGGCTTAGAAAATTTTTTTTTCACAGGTAAAGTTCTCGAGGGCTGATTTCATTTCCTATGACAAAAAGCCTTCTGTTTCCACCACAAAACCTTTCACGGGATAATATGCAACAGTTTGGCACCATTTTTGAGTGAACTGGAAAATTTCAGATTTTTGCTGAAACTGTGACCCCGGGCCTTAGAAATTTTTTTTTCACAGGTTATGTTGTTGAGGGCTGATTTCATTTCCTATGATAAAAATCCTTCTGTTTCCACCACGAAACCTTTCAGGGGAGAATTTGCAAGAGTTTGGCACCATTTTTGAGAGAATTGGAGAATTTCAGATTTTTGCTGAAATTGTGACCCCGGGGCTTAGAATTTTTTTTTCCACAGGTTTTGTCTTCGAGGGCTGATTTCATTTCCTATGACAAAAATGCTTTTGTTTCCACCACCAAATCTTTCAGGGGAGAATTTGCAACAGTTTGGCACCATTTTTGATAGAATTGGAGAATTTCGGATTTTTGCTGAAATTTTGACCCCGGGGCTTAGAAATTTTTTTTTCCACAGGTTTTGTCTTCGAGGGCTGATTTCATTTCCTATGACAAAAAGCCTTCTGTATCCACCGCCAAACCTTTCAGGGGACAATTTGCAAGAGTTTGGCACCATTTTTGAGAGAATTGGAGAATTTCGGATTTTTGCTGAAATTGTGACCCCGGGGCTTAGAAATTTTTTTTTACACAGGTAAAGTTCTCGAGGCCTATTTTCATTTCCTATGACAAAAAGCCTTCTGTTTCCACCGCCAAACCTTTCAGGGGATAATTTGCAAGAGTTTGGCACCATTTTTGAGTGAACGGGACAATTTCAGATTTTTGCTGAATTTGTGACCCCGGGGCTTAGAAAAATTTTTTTTCACAGGTTTTGTCTTCGAGGGCTGATTTCATTTCCTATGACAAAAATGTTTTTGTTTCCACCGCCAAATCTTTCAGGGGAGAATTTGCAACAGTTTGGCACCATTTTTGAGAGAATTGGAGAATTTCGAATTTTTGCTGAAATTGTGACCCTGGGGCTTAGAAAAAAAATTTTTCACAGGTTTTGTCTTCGAGGGCTGATTTCATTTCCTATGACAAAAATGCTTTTGTTTCCACCGCCAAATCTTTCAGGGGAGAATTTGCAACAGTTTGGCACCATTTTTGAGTGAACTGGAGAATTTCAGATTTTTGCTGAAATTTTGACCCCGGGGCTTAGAAAATTTTTTTTTCACAGGTAAAGTTCTCGAGGGCTGATTTCATTTCCTATGACAAAAAGCCTTCTGTTTCCACCACCAAACCTTTCAGGGGAGAATTTGCAACAGTTTGGCACAATTTTTGAGTGAACTGGAGAATTTCATATTTTTGCTGAAATTGTGACCCCGGGGCTTAGAAATTTTTTTTTTACACAGGTTTTGTCTTTGAGGGCTGATTACAATTCCCATGATAAAAAGCCTTCTGTTTCCACCGGGAAACCTTTCAGGGGATAATTTGCAAGAGTTTGGCACCATTTTTGAGAGAATTGGAGAATTTCGGATTTTTGCTGAAATTGTCACCCCGGGGCTTAGAATTTTTTTTACACAGCTTTTGTCTTCGAGGGCTGATTACAATTCCCATGATAAAAAGCCGTCTGTTTCCACCGCCAAACCTTTCAGGGGAGAATTTGCAACAGTTTGGCACCATTTTTGAGTGAACTGGAGAATTTCATATTTTTGCTGAAATTGTGACCCCGGGGCTTAGAAATTTTTTTTTTACACAGGTTTTGTCTTTGAGGGCTGATTACAATTCCCATGATAAAAAGCCTTCTGTTTCCACCGGGAAACCTTTCAGGGGATAATTTGCAAGAGTTTGGCACCATTTTTGAGAGAATTGGAGAATTTCGGATTTTTGCTGAAATTGTCACCCCGGGGCTTAGAATTTTTTTTTTACACAGGTAAAGTTCTCGAGGGCTGATTTCATTTCCTATGACAAAAAGCCTTCTTTTTCCACCGCCAAACCTTTCAGGGGATAATTTGCAAGAGTTTGGCACCATTTTTGAGAGAATTGGAGAATTTTGGATTTTTGCTAAAATTGTGACCCCGGGGCTTAGAAATTTTTTTTACACAGCTTTTGTCTTCGAGGGCTGATTACAATTCCCATGATAAAAAGCCTTCTGTTTCCACCGCCAAACCTTTCAGGGGAGAATTTGCAACAGTTTGGCACCATTTTTGAGTGAACTGGAGAATTTCATATTTTTGCTGAAATTGTGACCCCGGGGCTTAGAAATTTTTTTTTTACACAGGTTTTGTCTTTGAGGGCTGATTACAATTCCCATGATAAAAAGCCTTCTGTTTCCACCGGGAAACCTTTCAGGGGATAATTTGCAAGAGTTTGGCACCATTTTTGAGAGAATTGGAGAATTTCGGATTTTTGCTGAAATTGTCACCCTGGGGCTTAGAATTTTTTTTTTACACAGGTAAAGTTCTCGAGGGCTGATTTCATTTCCTATGACAAAAAGCCTTCTTTTTCCACCGCCAAACCTTTCAGGGGATAATTTGCAAGAGTTTGGCACCATTTTTGAGAGAATTGGAGAATTTTGGATTTTTGCTAAAATTGTGACCCCGGGGCTTAGAAATTTTTTTTTCACAGGTTATGTTGTTGAGTGCTGATTTCATTTCCTATGATAAAAAGCCTTCTTTTTCCACCGCCAAACCTTTCAGGCTATAATTTGCAAGAGTTTGGCACCATTTTTGAGAGAATTGGAGAATTTCGTATTTTTGCTGAAATTGTGACCACGGGGCTTAGAAATTTTTTTTTACACAGGTTTTGTCTTCGAGGGCTGATTACAATTCCCATGATAAAAAGCCTTCTGTTTCCACCGCCAAACCTTTCAGGGGAGAATTTGCAACAGTTTGGCACCATTTTTGAGTGAACTGGAGAATTTCATATTTTTGCTGAAATTGTGACCCCGGGGCTTAGAATTTTTTTTTTTTTACACAGGTTTTGTCTTTGAGGGCTGATTTCATTTCCTATGACAAAAAGCCTTCTGTTTCCACCGCCAAACCTTTCAGGGGAGAATTTGCAACAGTTTGGCACCATTTTTGAGTGAACTGGAGAATTTCATACTTTTGCTGAAATTGTGACCCCGGGGCTTAGAAATTTTTTTTTTACACAGGTTTTGTCTTTGAGGGCTGATTACAATTCCCATGATAAAAAGCCTTCTGTTTCCACCGGGAAACCTTTCAGGGGATAATTTGCAAGAGTTTGGCACCATTTTTGAGAGAATTGGAGAATTTCGGATTTTTGCTGAAATTGTCACCCCGGGACTTAGAATTTTTTTTTTACACAGGTAAAGTTCTCGAGGGCTGATTTCATTTCCTATGACAAAAAGCCTTCTTTTTCCACCGCCAAACCTTTCAGGGGATAATTTGCAAGAGTTTGGCACCATTTTTGAGAGAATTGGAGAATTTCAGATTTTTGCTAAAATTGTGACCCCGGGGCTTAGAAATTTTTTTTTTACACAGGTTTTGTCTTTGAGGGCTGATTACAATTCCCATGATAAAAAGCCTTCTGTTTCCACCGGGAAACCTTTCAGGGGATAATTTGCAAGAGTTTGGCACCATTTTTGAGAGAATTGGAGAATTTCGGATTTTTGCTGAAATTGTCACCCCGGGGCTTAGAATTTTTTTTTTACACAGGTAAAGTTCTCGAGGGCTGATTTCATTTCCTATGACAAAAAGCCTTCTTTTTCCACCGCCAAACCTTTCAGGGGATAATTTGCAAGAGTTTGGCACCATTTTTGAGAGAATTGGAGAATTTTGGATTTTTGCTAAAATTGTGACCCCCGGGCTTAGAAATTTTTTTTTCACAGGTTATGTTGTTGAGTGCTGATTTCATTTCCTATGATAAAAAGCCTTCTTTTTCCACCGCCAAACCTTTCAGGCTATAATTTGCAAGAGTTTGGCACCATTTTTGAGAGAATTGGAGAATTTCGGATTTTTGCTGAAATTGTGACCACGGGGCTTAGAAAATTTTTTTTACACAGCTTTTGTCTTCGAGGGCTGATTACAATTCCCATGATAAAAAGCCTTCTGTTTCCACTGCTAAACCTTTCAGGGGAGAATTTGCAACAGTTTGGCACCATTTTTGAGTGAACTGGAGAATTTCATATTTTTGCTGAAATTGTGACCCCGGGGCTTAGAAATTTTTTTTTTACACAGGTTTTGTCTTTGAGGGCTGATTACAATTCCCATGATAAAAAGCCTTCTGTTTCCACCGGGAAACCTTTCAGGGGATAATTTGCAAGAGTTTGGCACCATTTTTGAGAGAATTGGAGAATTTCGGATTTTTGCTTAGAAATTTTTTTTTACACAGGTAAAGTTCTCGAGGGCTGATTTCATTTCCTATGACAAAAAGCCTTCTTTTTCCACCGCCAAACCTTTCAGGGGATAATTTGCAAGAGTTTGGCACCATTTTTGAGAGAATTGGAGAATTTTGGATTTTTGCTGAAATTGTGACCCCGGGGCTTAGAATTTTTTTTTTTACACAGGTTTTGTCTTTGAGGGCTGATTTCATTTCCTATGACAAAAAGCCTTCTGTTTCCACCGCCAAACCTTTCAGGGGATAATTTGCAACAGTTTGGCACCATTTTTGAGTGAACTGGAGAATTTCAGATTTTTGCTGAAATTGTGACCCCGGGGCTTAGAAATTTTTTTTTTCACAAGTGAAGTTCTCGAGGGCTGATTTCATTTCCTATGACAAAAAGCCTTCTTTTTCCACCGCCAAACCTTTCAGGCTATAATTTGCAAGAGTTTGGCACCATTTTTGAGAGAATTGGAGAATTTCGGATTTTTGCTGAAATTGTGACCACGGGGCTTAGAAAATTTTTTTTACACAGCTTTAGTCTTCGAGGGCTGATTACAATTCCCATGATAAAAAGCCTTCTGTTTCCACCGCCAAACCTTTCAGGGGAGAATTTGCAACAGTTTGGCACCATTTTTGAGTGAACTGGAGAATTTCATATTTTTGCTGAAATTGTGACCCCGGGGCTTAGAAATTTTTTTTTTACACAGGTTTTGTCTTTGAGGGCTGATTACAATTCCCATGATAAAAAGCCTTCTGTTTCCACCGGGAAACCTTTCAGGGGATAATTTGCAAGAGTTTGGCACCATTTTTGAGAGAATTGGAGAATTTCGGATTTTTGCTGAAATTGTCACCCCGGGGCTTAGAATTTTTTTTTTACACAGGTAAAGTTCTCGAGGGCTGATTTCATTTCCTATGACAAAAAGCCTTCTTTTTCCACCGCCAAACCTTTCAGGGGATAATTTGCAAGAGTTTGGCACCATTTTTGAGAGAATTGGAGAATTTTGGATTTTTGCTAAAATTGTGACCCCGGGGCTTAGAAATTTTTTTTTCACAGGTTATGTTGTTGAGTGCTGATTTCATTTCCTATGGTAAAAAGCCTTCTTTTTCCACCGCCAAACCTTTCAGGGGAGAATTTGCAACAGTTTGGCACCATTTTTGAGTGAACTGGAGAATTTCATATTTTTGCTGAAATTGTGACCCCGGGGCTTAGAAATTTTTTTTTTACACAGGTTTTGTCTTTGAGGGCTGATTACAATTCCCATGATAAAAAGCCTTCTGTTTCCACCGGGAAACCTTTCAGGGGATAATTTGCAAGAGTTTGGCACGATTTTTGAGAGAATTGGAGAATTTCGGATTTTTGCTGAAATTGTCACCCCGGGGCTTAGAATTTTTTTTTTACACAGGTAAAGTTCTCGAGGGCTGATTTCATTTCCTATGACAAAAAGCCTTCTTTTTCCACCGCCAAACCTTTCAGGGGATAATTTGCAAGAGTTTGGCACCATTTTTGAGAGAATTGGAGAATTTTGGATTTTTGCTAAAATTGTGACCCCGGGGCTTAGAAATTTTTTTTTCACAGGTTATGTTGTTGAGTGCTGATTTCATTTCCTATGATAAAAAGCCTTCTTTTTCCACCGCCAAACCTTTCAGGCTATAATTTGCAAGAGTTTGGCACCATTTTTGAGAGAATTGGAGAATTTCGGATTTTTGCTGAAATTGTGACCACGGGGCTTAGAAAATTTTTTTTACACAAGTTTTGTCTTCGAGGGCTGATTACAATTCCCATGATAAAAAGCCTTCTGTTTCCACCGCCAAACCTTTCAGGGGAGAATTTGCAACAGTTTGGCACCATTTTTGAGTGAACTGGAGAATTTCATATTTTTGCTGAAATTGTGACCCCGGGGCTTAGATTTTTTTTTTTTTACACAGGTTTTGTCTTTGAGGGCTGATTTCATTTCCTATGACAAAAAGCCTTCTGTTTCCACCGCCAAACCTTTCAGGGGATAATTTGCAACAGTTTGGCACCATTTTTGAGTGAACTGGAGAATTTCATATTTTTGCTGAAATTGTGACCCCGGGGCTTAGAAATTTTTTTTTTACACAGGTTTTGTCTTTGAGGGCTGATTACAATTCCCTTGATAAAAAGCCTTCTGTTTCCACCGGGAAACCTTTCAGGGGATAATTTGCAAGAGTTTGGCACCATTTTTGAGAGAATTGGAGAATTTCGGAATTTTGCTGAAATTGTCGCCCCGGGGCTTAGAATTTTTTTTTTACACAGGTAAAGTTCTCGAGGGCTGATTTCATTTCCTATGACAAAAAGCCTTCTTTTTCCACCGCCAAACCTTTCAGGGGATAATTTGCAAGAGTTTGGCACCATTTTTGAGAGAATTGGAGAATTTTGGATTTTTGCTAAAATTGTGACCCCGGGGCTTAGAAATTTTTTTTTCACAGGTTATGTTGTTGAGTGCTGATTTCATTTCCTATGACAAAAAGCCTTCTTTTTCCACCGCCAAACCTTTCAGGCTATAATTTGCAAGAGTTTGGCACCATTTTTGAGAGAATTGGAGAATTTCGGATTTTTGCTGAAATTGTGACCACGGGGCTTAGAAAATTTTTTTTACACAGCTTTTGTCTTCGAGGGCTGATTACAATTCCCATGATAAAAAGCCTTCTGTTTCCACCGCCAAACCTTTCAGGGGAGAATTTGCAACAGTTTGGCACCATTTTTGAGTGAACTGGAGAATTTCATATTTTTGCTGAAATTGTGACCCCGGGGCTTAGAAATTTTTTTTTTACACAGGTTTTGTCTTTGAGGGCTGATTACAATTCCCATGATAAAAAGCCTTCTGTTTCCACCGGGAAACCTTTCAGGGGATAATTTGCAAGAGTTTGGCACCATTTTTGAGAGAATTGGAGAATTTCGGATTTTTGCTGAAATTGTCACCCCGGGGCTTAGAATTTTTTTTTTACACAGGTAAAGTTCTCGAGGGCTGATTTCATTTCCTATGACAAAAAGCCTTCTTTTTCCACCGCCAAACCTTTCAGGGGATAATTTGCAAGAGTTTGGCACCATTTTTGAGAGAATTGGAGAATTTTGGATTTTTGCTAAAATTGTGACCCCGGGGCTTAGAAATTTTTTTTTCACAGGTTATGTTGTTGAGTGCTGATTTCATTTCCTATGGTAAAAAGCCTTCTTTTTCCACCGCCAAACCTTTCAGGGGAGAATTTGCAACAGTTTGGCACCATTTTTGAGTGAACTGGAGAATTTCATATTTTTGCTGAAATTGTGACCCCGGGGCTTAGAAATTTTTTTTTTACACAGGTTTTGTCTTTGAGGGCTGATTACAATTCCCATGATAAAAAGCCTTCTGTTTCCACCGGGAAACCTTTCAGGGGATAATTTGCAAGAGTTTGGCACCATTTTTGAGAGAATTGGAGAATTTCGGATTTTTGCTGAAATTGCCACCCCGGGGCTTAGAATTTTTTTTTTACACAGGTAAAGTTCTCGAGGGCTGATTTCATTTCCTATGACAAAAAGCCTTCTTTTTCCACCGCCAAACCTTTCAGGGGATAATTTGCAAGAGTTTGGCACCATTTTTGAGAGAATTGGAGAATTTTGGATTTTTGCTAAAATTGTGACCCCGGGGCTTAGAAATTTTTTTTTCACAGGTTATGTTGTTGAGTGCTGATTTCATTTCCTATGATAAAAAGCCTTCTTTTTCCACCGCCAAACCTTTCAGGCTATAATTTGCAAGAGTTTGGCACCATTTTTGAGAGAATTGGAGAATTTCGGATTTTTGCTGAAATTGTGACCACGGGGCTTAGAAATTTTTTTTTACACAAGTTTTGTCTTCGAGGGCTGATTACAATTCCCATGATAAAAAGCCTTCTGTTTCCACCGCCAAACCTTTCAGGGGAGAATTTGCAACAGTTTGGCACCATTTTTGAGTGAACTGGAGAATTTCATATTTTTGCTGAAATTGTGACCCCGGGGCTTAGATTTTTTTTTTTTTACACAGGTTTTGTCTTTGAGGGCTGATTTCATTTCCTATGACAAAAAGCCTTCTGTTTCCACCGCCAAACCTTTCAGGGGATAATTTGCAACAGTTTGGCACCATTTTTGAGTGAACTGGAGAATTTCATATTTTTGCTGAAATTGTGACCCCGGGGCTTAGAATTTTTTTTTTTACACAGGTTTTGTCTTTGAGGGCTGATTACAATTCCCTTGATAAAAAGCCTTCTGTTTCCACCGGGAAACCTTTCAGGGGATAATTTGCAAGAGTTTGGCACCATTTTTGAGAGAATTGGAGAATTTTGGATTTTTGCTAAAATTGTGACCCCGGGGCTTAGAAATTTTTTTTTCACAGGTTTTGTCTTTGAGGGCTGATTACAATTCCCTTGATAAAAAGCCTTCTGTTTCCACCGGGAAACCTTTCAGGGGATAATTTGCAAGAGTTTGGCACCATTTTTGAGAGAATTGGAGAATTTCATATTTTTGCTGAAATTGTGACCCCGGGGCTTAGAATTTTTTTTTTTACACAGGTTTTGTCTTTGAGGGCTGATTACAATTCCCTTGATAAAAAGCCTTCTGTTTCCACCGGGAAACCTTTCAGGGGATAATTTGCAAGAGTTTGGCACCATTTTTGAGAGAATTGGAGAATTTCGGATTTTTGCTGAAATTGTCACCCCGGGGCTTAGAATTTTTTTTTTACACAGGTAAAGTTCTCGAGGGCTGATTTCATTTCCTATGACAAAAAGCCTTCTTTTTCCACCGCCAAACCTTTTCAGGGGATAATTTGCAAGAGTTTGGCACCATTTTTGAGAGAATTGGAGAATTTTGGATTTTTGCTAAAATTGTGACCCCGGGGCTTAGAATTTTTTTTTCACAGGTTATGTTGTTGAGTGCTGATTTCATTTCCTATGGTAAAAAGCCTTCTTTTTCCACCGCCAAACCTTTCAGGGGAGAATTTGCAACAGTTTGGCACCATTTTTGAGTGAACTGGAGAATTTCATATTTTTGCTGAAATTGTGACCCCGGGGCTTAGAAATTTTTTTTTTACACAGGTTTTGTCTTTGAGGGCTGATTACAATTCCCATGATAAAAAGCCTTCTGTTTCCACCGGGAAACCTTTCAGGGGATAATTTGCAAGAGTTTGGCACCATTTTTGAGAGAATTGGAGAATTTCGGATTTTTGCTGAAATTGTCACCCCGGGGCTTAGAATTTTTTTTTTACACAGGTAAAGTTCTCGAGGGCTGATTTCATTTCCTATGACAAAAAGCCTTCTTTTTCCACCGCCAAACCTTTCAGGGGATAATTTGCAAGAGTTTGGCACCATTTTTGAGAGAATTGGAGAATTTTGGATTTTTGCTAAAATTGTGACCCCGGGGCTTAGAAATTTTTTTTTCACAGGTTATGTTGTTGAGTGCTGATTTCATTTCCTATGATAAAAAGCCTTCTTTTTCCACCGCCAAACCTTTCAGGCTATAATTTGCAAGAGTTTGGCACCATTTTTGAGAGAATTGGAGAATTTCGGATTTTTGCTGAAATTGTGACCACGGGGCTTAGAAATTTTTTTTTACACAAGTTTTGTCTTCGAGGGCTGATTACAATTCCCATGATAAAAAGCCTTCTGTTTCCACCGCCAAACCTTTCAGGGGAGAATTTGCAACAGTTTGGCACCATTTTTGAGTGAACTGGAGAATTTCATATTTTTGCTGAAATTGTGACCCCGGGGCTTAGATTTTTTTTTTTTTACACAGGTTTTGTCTTTGAGGGCTGATTTCATTTCCTATGACAAAAAGCCTTCTGTTTCCACCGCCAAACCTTTCAGGGGATAATTTGCAACAGTTTGGCACCATTTTTGAGTGAACTGGAGAATTTCATATTTTTGCTGAAATTGTGACCCCGGGGCTTAGAATTTTTTTTTTTACACAGGTTTTGTCTTTGAGGGCTGATTACAATTCCCTTGATAAAAAGCCTTCTGTTTCCACCGGGAAACCTTTCAGGGGATAATTTGCAAGAGTTTGGCACCATTTTTGAGAGAATTGGAGAATTTCGGATTTTTGCTGAAATTGTCACCCCGGGGCTTAGAATTTTTTTTTTACACAGGTAAAGTTCTCGAGGGCTGATTTCATTTCCTATGACAAAAAGCCTTCTTTTTCCACCGCCAAACCTTTCAGGGGATAATTTGCAAGAGTTTGGCACCATTTTTGAGAGAATTGGAGAATTTTGGATTTTTGCTAAAATTGTGACCCCGGGGCTTAGAAATTTTTTTTTCACAGGTTATGTTGTTGAGTGCTGATTTCATTTCCTATGATAAAAAGCCTTCTTTTTCCACCGCCAAACCTTTCAGGCTATAATTTGCAAGAGTTTGGCACCATTTTTGAGAGAATTGGAGAATTTCGGATTTTTGCTGAAATTGTGACCACGGGGCTTAGAAAATTTTTTTTACACAGCTTTTGTCTTCGAGGGCTGATTACAATTCCCATGATAAAAAGCCTTCTGTTTCCACCGCCAAACCTTTCAGGGGAGAATTTGCAACAGTTTGGCACCATTTTTGAGTGAACTGGAGAATTTCATATTTTTGCTGAAATTGTGACCCCGGGGCTTAGAAATTTTTTTTTTACACAGGTTTTGTCTTTGAGGGCTGATTACAATTCCCATGATAAAAAGCCTTCTGTTTCCACCGGGAAACCTTTCAGGGGATAATTTGCAAGAGTTTGGCACCATTTTTGAGAGAATTGGAGAATTTCGGATTTTTGCTGAAATTGTCACCCCGGGGCTTAGAAATTTTTTTTTACACAGGTAAAGTTCTCGAGGGCTGATTTCATTTCCTATGACAAAAAGCCTTCTTTTTCCACCGCCAAACCTTTCAGGGGATAATTTGCAAGAGTTTGGCACCATTTTTGAGAGAATTGGAGAATTTTGGATTTTTGCTGAAATTGTGACCCCGGGGCTTAGAATTTTTTTTTTTACACAGGTTTTGTCTTTGAGGGCTGATTTCATTTCCTATGACAAAAAGCCTTCTGTTTCCACCGCCAAACCTTTCAGGGGATAATTTGCAACAGTTTGGCACCATTTTTGAGTGAACTGGAGAATTTCAGATTTTTGCTGAAATTGTGACCCCGGGGCTTAGAAATTTTTTTTTTCACAAGTGAAGTTCTCGAGGGCTGATTTCATTTCCTATGACAAAAAGCCTTCTTTTTCCACCGCCAAACCTTTCAGGCTATAATTTGCAAGAGTTTGGCACCATTTTTGAGAGAATTGGAGAATTTCGGATTTTTGCTGAAATTGTGACCACGGGGCTTAGAAAATTTTTTTTACACAGCTTTAGTCTTCGAGGGCTGATTACAATTCCCATGATAAAAAGCCTTCTGTTTCCACCGCCAAACCTTTCAGGGGAGAATTTGCAACAGTTTGGCACCATTTTTGAGTGAACTGGAGAATTTCATATTTTTGCTGAAATTGTGACCCCGGGGCTTAGAAATTTTTTTTTTACACAGGTTTTGTCTTTGAGGGCTGATTACAATTCCCATGATAAAAAGCCTTCTGTTTCCACCGGGAAACCTTTCAGGGGATAATTTGCAAGAGTTTGGCACCATTTTTGAGAGAATTGGAGAATTTCGGATTTTTGCTGAAATTGTCACCCCGGGGCTTAGAATTTTTTTTTTACACAGGTAAAGTTCTCGAGGGCTGATTTCATTTCCTATGACAAAAAGCCTTCTTTTTCCACCGCCAAACCTTTCAGGGGATAATTTGCAAGAGTTTGGCACCATTTTTGAGAGAATTGGAGAATTTTGGATTTTTGCTAAAATTGTGACCCCGGGGCTTAGAAATTTTTTTTTCACAGGTTATGTTGTTGAGTGCTGATTTCATTTCCTATGATAAAAAGCCTTCTTTTTCCACCGCCAAACCTTTCAGGCTATAATTTGCAAGAGTTTGGCACCATTTTTGAGAGAATTGGAGAATTTCGGATTTTTGCTGAAATTGTGACCACGGGGCTTAGAAAATTTTTTTTACACAGCTTTTGTCTTTGAGGGCTGATTACAATTCCCATGATAAAAAGCCTTCTGTTTCCACCGGGAAACCTTTCAGGGGATAATTTGCAAGAGTTTGGCACCATTTTTGAGAGAATTGGAGAATTTCGGATTTTTGCTGAAATTGTCACCCCGGGGCTTAGAAATTTTTTTTTACACAGGTAAAGTTCTCGAGGGCTGATTTCATTTCCTATGACAAAAAGCCTTCTTTTTCCACCGCCAAACCTTTCAGGGGATAATTTGCAAGAGTTTGGCACCATTTTTGAGAGAATTGGAGAATTTTGGATTTTTGCTAAAATTGTGACCCCGGGGCTTAGAAATTTTTTTTTCACAGGTTATGTTGTTGAGTGCTGATTTCATTTCCTATGATAAAAAGCCTTCTTTTTCCACCGCCAAACCTTTCAGGGGATAATTTGCAAGAGTTTGGCACCATTTTTGAGAGAATTGGAGAATTTTGGATTTTTGCTAAAATTGTGACCCCGGGGCTTAGAAATTTTTTTTTTTCACAGGTAAAGTTCTCGAGGGCTGATTTCATTTCCTATGACAAAAAGCCTTCTGTTTCCACCGCCAAACCTTTCAGGGGATAATTTGCAACAGTTTGGCACCATTTTTGAGTGAACTGGAGAATTTCAGACTTTTGCTGAAATTGTGACCCCGGGGCTTAGAAAAAAATTTTTTCACAGGTTTTGTCTTCGAGGGCTGATTTCATTTCCTATGACAAAAATGCTTTTGTTTCCACCGCCAAATCTTTCAGGGGAGAATTTGCAACAGTTTGGCACCATTTTTGAGTGAACTGGAGAATTTCAGATTTTTGCTGAAATTTTGACCCCGGGGCTTAGAAATTTTTTTTTTCACAGGTAAAGTTCTCGAGGGCTGATTTCATTTCCTATGACAAAAAGCCTTCTGTATCCACCGCCAAACCTTTCAGGGGACAATTTGCAAGAGTTTGGCACCATTTTTGAGAGAATTGGAGAATTTCGGATTTTTGCTGAAATTGTGACCCCGGGGCTTAGAAAATTTTTTTTACACAGGTAAAGTTCTCGAGGCCTATTTTCATTTCCTATGACAAAAAGCCTTCTGTTTCCACCGCCAAACCTTTCAGGGGATAATTTGCAACAGTTTGGCACCATTTTTGAGTGAACTGGAGAATTTCAGATTTTTGCTGAAATTTTGACCCCGGGGCTTAGAAAATTTTTTTTACACAGGTAAAGTTCTCGAGGCCTATTTTCATTTCCTATGACAAAAAGCCTTCTGTTTCCACCGCCAAACCTTTCAGGGGATAATTTGCAAGAGTTTGGCACCATTTTTGAGTGAACGGGACAATTTCAGATTTTTGCTGAATTTGTGACCCCGGGGCTTAGAAAAATTTTTTTTCACAGGTTTTGTCTTCGAGGGCTGATTTCATTTCCTATGACAAAAATGTTTTTGTTTCCACCGCCAAATCTTTCAGGGGAGAATTTGCAACAGTTTGGCACCATTTTTGAGAGAATTGGAGAATTTCGAATTTTTGCTGAAATTGTGACCCCGGGGCTTACAAAATTTTTTTTCCACAGATGAAGTTCTCGAGGGCTGATTTCATTTCCTATGACAAAAAGCCTTCTGTTTCCACCACCAAACCTTTCAGGGGATAATTTGCAACAGTTTGGCACCATTTTTGAGTGAACTGGAGAATTTCAGATTTTTGCTGAAATTGTGACCCCGGGGCTTAGAAATTTTTTTTTACACAGGTTTTGTTTTCGAGGGCTGATTTCATATCCTATGACAAAAAGGCTTCTGTTTCCACCGCCAAACCTTTCATGGGAGAATTTGCAACAATTTGGCACCATTTTTGAGAGAATTGGAGAATTTCAGATTTTTGCTGAAATTGTGATCCCAGGGCTTAGAAAAATTTTTTTCACAGGTTTTGTCTTCGAGGGCTGATTTCATTTCCTATGACAAAAATGCTTTTGTTTCCACCGCCAAATCTTTCAGGGGAGAATTTGCAACAGTTTGGCACCATTTTTGAGTGAACGGGAGAATTTCAGATTTTTGCTGAAATTGTGACCCCGGGGCTTAGAATTTTTTTTCCCACAGGTTATGTTGTTGAGGGCTGATTTCATTTCCTATGACAAAAAGCCTTCTGTTTCCACCGCCAAACCTTTCAGGGGATAATTTGCAAGAGTTTGGCACCATTTTTGAGAGAATTGGAGAATTTCGGATTTTTGCTGAAATTGTGACCCGGGGGCTTAGAAAATTTTTTTTACACCGGATTTGTCTTCGAGGGCTGATTTCATTTCCTTTGACAAAAAGACTTTTGTTTCCACCGCCAAACCTTTCAGGGGAGAATTTGCAACAGTTTGGCACCATTTTTGAGTGAACTGGAGAATTTCAGATTTTTGCTGAAATTGTGACCCCGGGGCTTAGAAATTTTTTTTTTCACAGGTTTTGTCTTCGAGGGCTGATTTCATTTCCTATGACAAAAAGCCTTCTGTTTCCACCGCCAAACCTTTCAGGGGAGAATTTGCAACAGTTTGGCACCATTTTTGAGAGAATTGGAGAATTTCAGATTTTTGCTGAAATTGTGACCCCGGGGCTTAGAATTTTTTTTTTTCACAGGTAAAGTTCTCGAGGGCTGATTTCATTTCCTATGACAGAAAGCCTTCTGTTTCCACCGCCAAACCTTTCAGGGGAGAATTTGCAACAGTTTGGCACCATTTTTGAGTGAACTGGAGAATTTCGGATTTTTGCTGAAATTGTCTCCCCGGGGCTTAGAAAATTTTTTTTACACAGGTAAAGTTCTCGAGGCCTATTTTCATTTCCTATGACAAAAAGCCTTCTGTTTCCACCGCCAAACCTTTCAGGGGATAATTTGCAACAGTTTGGCACCATTTTTGAGTGAACTGGAGAATTTCAGATTTTTGCTGAAATTGTGACCCCGGGGCTTAGAAATTTTTTTTTACACAGGTTTTGTTTTCGAGGGCTGATTTCATATCCTATGACAAAAAGGCTTCTGTTTCCACCGCCAAACCTTTCATGGGAGAATTTGCAACAATTTGGCACCATTTTTGAGAGAATTGGAGAATTTCAGATTTTTGCTGAAATTGTGATCCCAGGGCTTAGAAAAATTTTTTTCACAGGTTTTGTCTTCGAGGGCTGATTTCATTTCCTATGACAAAAATGCTTTTGTTTCCACCGCCAAATCTTTCAGGGGAGAATTTGCAACAGTTTGGCACCATTTTTGAGTGAACGGGAGAATTTCAGATTTTTGCTGAAATTGTGACCCCGGGGCTTAGAATTTTTTTTCCCACAGGTTATGTTGTTGAGGGCTGATTTCATTTCCTATGACAAAAAGCCTTCTGTTTCCACCGCCAAACCTTTCAGGGGATAATTTGCAAGAGTTTGGCACCATTTTTGAGAGAATTGGAGAATTTCGGATTTTTGCTGAAATTGTGACCCGGGGGCTTAGAAAATTTTTTTTACACCGGATTTGTCTTCGAGGGCTGATTTCATTTCCTTTGACAAAAAGACTTTTGTTTCCACCGCCAAACCTTTCAGGGGAGAATTTGCAACAGTTTGGCACCATTTTTGAGTGAACTGGAGAATTTCAGATTTTTGCTGAAATTGTGACCCCGGGGCTTAGAAATTTTTTTTTTCACAGGTTTTGTCTTCGAGGGCTGATTTCATTTCCTATGACAAAAAGCCTTCTGTTTCCACCGCCAAACCTTTCAGGGGAGAATTTGCAACAGTTTGGCACCATTTTTGAGAGAATTGGAGAATTTCAGATTTTTGCTGAAATTGTGACCCCGGGGCTTAGAATTTTTTTTTTTCACAGGTAAAGTTCTCGAGGGCTGATTTCATTTCCTATGACAGAAAGCCTTCTGTTTCCACCGCCAAACCTTTCAGGGGAGAATTTGCAACAGTTTGGCACCATTTTTGAGTGAACTGGAGAATTTCGGATTTTTGCTGAAATTGTCTCCCCGGGGCTCAGAAATTTTTTTTTACACAGGTAAAGTTCTCGAGGCCTATTTTCATTTCCTATGACAAAAAGCCTTCTGTTTCCACCGCCAAACCTTTCAGGGGATAATTTGCAAGAGTTTGGCACCATTTTTGAGTGAACTGGAGAATTTCAGATTTTTGCTGAATTTGTGACCCCGGGGCTTAGAAAATTTTTTTTTCACAGGTTTTGTCTTCGAGGGCTGATTTCATTTCCTATGACAAAAATGTTTTTGTTTCCACCGCCAAACATTTCAGGGGAGAATTTGCAACAGTTTGGCTCCATTTTTGAGAGAATTGGAGAATTTCGGATTTTTGCTGAAATTGTCACCCCGGGGCTTAGAAAATTTTTTTTACACAGGTAAAGTTCTCGAGGCCTATTTTCATTTCCTATGACAAAAAGCCTTCTGTTTCCACCGCCAAACCTTTCAGGGGATAATTTGCAAGAGTTTGGCACCATTTTTGAGTGAACGGGACAATTTCAGATTTTTGCTGAATTTGTGACCCCGGGGCTTAGAAAATTTTTTTTTCACAGGTTTTGTCTTCGAGGGCTGATTTCATTTCCTATGACAAAAATGTTTTTGTTTCCACCGCCAAATCTTTCAGGGGAGAATTTGCAACAGTTTGGCTCCATTTTTGAGAGAATTGGAGAATTTCGGATTTTGGCTGAAATTGTGACCCCGGGGCTTAGAAATTTTTTTTTACACAGGTTTTGTCTTCGAGGGCTGATTTCATTTCCTATGACAAAAAGCCTTCTGTTTCCACCGCCAAACCTTTCAGGGGATAATTTGCAAGAGTTTGGCACCATTTTTGAGAGAATTGGAGAATTTCGGATTTTTGCTGAAATTGTGACCCGGGGGCTTAGAAAATTTTTTTTACACCGGATTTGTCTTCGAGGGCTGATTTCATTTCCTTTGACAAAAAGACTTTTGTTTCCACCGCCAAACCTTTCAGGGGAGAATTTGCAACAGTTTGGCACCATTTTTGAGTGAACTGGAGAATTTCAGATTTTTGCTGAAATTGTGACCCCGGGGCTTAGAAATTTTTTTTTTCACAGGTTTTGTCTTCGAGGGCTGATTTCATTTCCTATGACAAAAAGCCTTCTGTTTCCACCGCCAAACCTTTCAGGGGAGAATTTGCAACAGTTTGGCACCATTTTTGAGAGAATTGGAGAATTTCAGATTTTTGCTGAAATTGTGACCCCGGGGCTTAGAATTTTTTTTTTTCACAGGTAAAGTTCTCGAGGGCTGATTTCATTTCCTATGACAGAAAGCCTTCTGTTTCCACCGCCAAACCTTTCAGGGGAGAATTTGCAACAGTTTGGCACCATTTTTGAGTGAACTGGAGAATTTCGGATTTTTGCTGAAATTGTCTCCCCGGGGCTTAGAAAATTTTTTTTACACAGGTAAAGTTCTCGAGGCCTATTTTCATTTCCTATGACAAAAAGCCTTCTGTTTCCACCGCCAAACCTTTCAGGGGATAATTTGCAAGAGTTTGGCACCATTTTTGAGTGAACGGGACAATTTCAGATTTTTGCTGAATTTGTGACCCCGGGGCTTAGAAAAATTTTTTTTCACAGGTTTTGTCTTCGAGGGCTGATTTCATTTCCTATGACAAAAATGTTTTTGTTTCCACCGCCAAATCTTTCAGGGGAGAATTTGCAACAGTTTGGCACCCTTTTTGAGAGAATTGGAGAATTTCGAATTTTTGCTGAAATTGTGACCCCGGGGCTTAGAAAATTTTTTTTCCACAGATGAAGTTCTCGAGGGCTGATTTCATTTCCTATGACAAAAAGCCTTCTGTTTCCACCACCAAACCTTTCAGGGGATAATTTGCAACAGTTTGGCACCATTTTTGAGTGAACTGGAGAATTTCAGATTTTTGCTGAAATTGTGACCCCGGGGCTTAGAAATTTTTTTTTACACAGGTTTTGTTTTCGAGGGCTGATTTCATATCCTATGACAAAAAGGCTTCTGTTTCCACCGCCAAACCTTTCATGGGAGAATTTGCAACAATTTGGCACCATTTTTGAGAGAATTGGAGAATTTCAGATTTTTGCTGAAATTGTGATCCCAGGGCTTAGAAAAATTTTTTTCACAGGTTTTGTCTTCGAGGGCTGATTTCATTTCCTATGACAAAAATGCTTTTGTTTCCACCGCCAAATCTTTCAGGGGAGAATTTGCAACAGTTTGGCACCATTTTTGAGTGAACGGGAGAATTTCAGATTTTTGCTGAAATTGTGACCCCGGGGCTTAGAATTTTTTTTCCCACAGGTTATGTTGTTGAGGGCTGATTTCATTTCCTATGACAAAAAGCCTTCTGTTTCCACCGCCAAACCTTTCAGGGGATAATTTGCAAGAGTTTGGCACCATTTTTGAGAGAATTGGAGAATTTCGGATTTTTGCTGAAATTGTGACCCGGGGGCTTAGAAAATTTTTTTTACACCGGATTTGTCTTCGAGGGCTGATTTCATTTCCTTTGACAAAAAGACTTTTGTTTCCACCGCCAAACCTTTCAGGGGAGAATTTGCAACAGTTTGGCACCATTTTTGAGTGAACTGGAGAATTTCAGATTTTTGCTGAAATTGTGACCCCGGGGCTTAGAAATTTTTTTTTTCACAGGTTTTGTCTTCGAGGGCTGATTTCATTTCCTATGACAAAAAGCCTTCTGTTTCCACCGCCAAACCTTTCAGGGGAGAATTTGCAACAGTTTGGCACCATTTTTGAGAGAATTGGAGAATTTCAGATTTTTGCTGAAATTGTGACCCCGGGGCTTAGAATTTTTTTTTTTCACAGGTAAAGTTCTCGAGGGCTGATTTCATTTCCTATGACAGAAAGCCTTCTGTTTCCACCGCCAAACCTTTCAGGGGAGAATTTGCAACAGTTTGGCACCATTTTTGAGTGAACTGGAGAATTTCGGATTTTTGCTGAAATTGTCTCCCCGGGGCTCAGAAATTTTTTTTTACACAGGTAAAGTTCTCGAGGCCTATTTTCATTTCCTATGACAAAAAGCCTTCTGTTTCCACCGCCAAACCTTTCAGGGGATAATTTGCAAGAGTTTGGCACCATTTTTGAGTGAACTGGAGAATTTCAGATTTTTGCTGAATTTGTGACCCCGGGGCTTAGAAAATTTTTTTTTCACAGGTTTTGTCTTCGAGGGCTGATTTCATTTCCTATGACAAAAATGTTTTTGTTTCCACCGCCAAATCTTTCAGGGGAGAATTTGCAACAGTTTGGCTCCATTTTTGAGAGAATTGGAGAATTTCGGATTTTGGCTGAAATTGTGACCCCGGGGCTTAGAAATTTTTTTTTACACAGGTTTTGTCTTCGAGGGCTGATTTCATTTCCTATGACAAAAAGCCTTCTGTTTCCACCGCCAAACCTTTCAGGGGATAATTTGCAAGAGTTTGGCACCATTTTTGAGAGAATTGGAGAATTTCGGATTTTTGCTGAAATTGTGACCCGGGGGCTTAGAAAATTTTTTTTACACCGGATTTGTCTTCGAGGGCTGATTTCATTTCCTTTGACAAAAAGACTTTTGTTTCCACCGCCAAACCTTTCAGGGGAGAATTTGCAACAGTTTGGCACCATTTTTGAGTGAACTGGAGAATTTCAGATTTTTGCTGAAATTGTGACCCCGGGGCTTAGAAATTTTTTTTTTCACAGGTTTTGTCTTCGAGGGCTGATTTCATTTCCTATGACAAAAAGCCTTCTGTTTCCACCGCCAAACCTTTCAGGGGAGAATTTGCAACAGTTTGGCACCATTTTTGAGAGAATTGGAGAATTTCAGATTTTTGCTGAAATTGTGACCCCGGGGCTTAGAATTTTTTTTTTTCACAGGTAAAGTTCTCGAGGGCTGATTTCATTTCCTATGACAGAAAGCCTTCTGTTTCCACCGCCAAACCTTTCAGGGGAGAATATGCAACAGTTTGGCACCATTTTTGAGTGAACTGGAGAATTTCGGATTTTTGCTGAAATTGTCTCCCCGGGGCTTAGAAAATTTTTTTTACACAGGTAAAGTTCTCGAGGCCTATTTTCATTTCCTATGACAAAAAGCCTTCTGTTTCCACCGCCAAACCTTTCAGGGGATAATTTGCAAGAGTTTGGCACCATTTTTGAGTGAACGGGACAATTTCAGATTTTTGCTGAATTTGTGACCCCGGGGCTTAGAAAAATTTTTTTTCACAGGTTTTGTCTTCGAGGGCTGATTTCATTTCCTATGACAAAAATGTTTTTGTTTCCACCGCCAAATCTTTCAGGGGAGAATTTGCAACAGTTTGGCACCCTTTTTGAGAGAATTGGAGAATTTCGAATTTTTGCTGAAATTGTGACCCCGGGGCTTAGAAAATTTTTTTTCCACAGATGAAGTTCTCGAGGGCTGATTTCATTTCCTATGACAAAAAGCCTTCTGTTTCCACCACCAAACCTTTCAGGGGATAATTTGCAACAGTTTGGCACCATTTTTGAGTGAACTGGAGAATTTCAGATTTTTGCTGAAATTGTGACCCCGGGGCTTAGAAATTTTTTTTTACACAGGTTTTGTTTTCGAGGGCTGATTTCATATCCTATGACAAAAAGGCTTCTGTTTCCACCGCCAAACCTTTCATGGGAGAATTTGCAACAATTTGGCACCATTTTTGAGAGAATTGGAGAATTTCAGATTTTTGCTGAAATTGTGATCCCAGGGCTTAGAAAAATTTTTTTCACAGGTTTTGTCTTCGAGGGCTGATTTCATTTCCTATGACAAAAATGCTTTTGTTTCCACCGCCAAATCTTTCAGGGGAGAATTTGCAACAGTTTGGCACCATTTTTGAGTGAACGGGAGAATTTCAGATTTTTGCTGAAATTGTGACCCCGGGGCTTAGAATTTTTTTTCCCACAGGTTATGTTGTTGAGGGCTGATTTCATTTCCTATGACAAAAAGCCTTCTGTTTCCACCGCCAAACCTTTCAGGGGATAATTTGCAAGAGTTTGGCACCATTTTTGAGAGAATTGGAGAATTTCGGATTTTTGCTGAAATTGTGACCCGGGGGCTTAGAAAATTTTTTTTACACCGGATTTGTCTTCGAGGGCTGATTTCATTTCCTTTGACAAAAAGACTTTTGTTTCCACCGCCAAACCTTTCAGGGGAGAATTTGCAACAGTTTGGCACCATTTTTGAGTGAACTGGAGAATTTCAGATTTTTGCTGAAATTGTGACCCCGGGGCTTAGAAATTTTTTTTTTCACAGGTTTTGTCTTCGAGGGCTGATTTCATTTCCTATGACAAAAAGCCTTCTGTTTCCACCGCCAAACCTTTCAGGGGAGAATTTGCAACAGTTTGGCACCATTTTTGAGAGAATTGGAGAATTTCAGATTTTTGCTGAAATTGTGACCCCGGGGCTTAGAATTTTTTTTTTTCACAGGTAAAGTTCTCGAGGGCTGATTTCATTTCCTATGACAGAAAGCCTTCTGTTTCCACCGCCAAACCTTTCAGGGGAGAATTTGCAACAGTTTGGCACCATTTTTGAGTGAACTGGAGAATTTCGGATTTTTGCTGAAATTGTCTCCCCGGGGCTCAGAAATTTTTTTTTACACAGGTAAAGTTCTCGAGGCCTATTTTCATTTCCTATGACAAAAAGCCTTCTGTTTCCACCGCCAAACCTTTCAGGGGATAATTTGCAAGAGTTTGGCACCATTTTTGAGTGAACTGGAGAATTTCAGATTTTTGCTGAATTTGTGACCCCGGGGCTTAGAAAATTTTTTTTTCACAGGTTTTGTCTTCGAGGGCTGATTTCATTTCCTATGACAAAAATGTTTTTGTTTCCACCGCCAAACCTTTCAGGGGAGAATTTGCAACAGTTTGGCTCCATTTTTGAGAGAATTGGAGAATTTCGGATTTTTGCTGAAATTGTCACCCCGGGGCTTAGAAAATTTTTTTTACACAGGTAAAGTTCTCGAGGCCTATTTTCATTTCCTATGACAAAAAGCCTTCTGTTTCCACCGCCAAACCTTTCAGGGGATAATTTGCAAGAGTTTGGCACCATTTTTGAGTGAACGGGACAATTTCAGATTTTTGCTGAATTTGTGACCCCGGGGCTTAGAAAATTTTTTTTTCACAGGTTTTGTCTTCGAGGGCTGATTTCATTTCCTATGACAAAAATGTTTTTGTTTCCACCGCCAAATCTTTCAGGGGAGAATTTGCAACAGTTTGGCTCCATTTTTGAGAGAATTGGAGAATTTCGGATTTTGGCTGAAATTGTGACCCCGGGGCTTAGAAATTTTTTTTTACACAGGTTTTGTCTTCGAGGGCTGATTTCATTTCCTATGAAAAAAAGCCTTCTGTTTCCACCGCCAAACCTTTCAGGGGATAATTTGCAAGAGTTTGGCACCATTTTTGAGAGAATTGGAGAATTTCGGAATTTTGCTTAAATTGTGACCCCGGGGCTTAGAAATTTTTTTTTTCACAGGTGAAGTTCTCGAGGGCTGATTTCATTTCCTATGACAAAAAGCCTTCTGTTTCCACCACCAAACCTTTCAGGGGATAATTTGCAACAGTTTGGCACCATTTTTGAGTGAACTGGAGAATTTCAGATTTTTGCTGAAATTGTGACCCTGGGGCTTAGAAATTTTTTACACAGGTTTTGTCTTCGAGTTCTGATTACAGTTCCCTTGATAAAAAGCCTTCTGTTTCCACCGCCAAACCTTTCAGGGGAGAATTTGCAACAGTTTGGCACCATTTTTGAGTGAACTGGAGAATTTCGGATTTTTGCTGAAATTGTCACCCCGGGGCTTAGAATTTTTTTTTTACACAGGTAAAGTTCTCGAGGGCTGATTTCATTTCCTATGACAAAAAGCCTTCTTTTTCCACCGCCAAACCTTTCAGGGGATAATTTGCAAGAGTTTGGCACCATTTTTGAGAGAATTGGAGAATTTTGGATTTTTGCTAAAATTGTGACCCCGGGGCTTAGAAAATTTTTTTTCACAGGTTTTGTCTTCGAGGGCTGATTTCATTTCCTATGACAAAAATGTTTTTGTTTCCACCGCCAAATCTTTCAGGGGAGAATTTGCAACAGTTTGGCACCATTTTTGAGAGAATTGGAGAATTTCGGATTTTGGCTGAAATTGTGACCCCGGGGCTAAGAAATTTTTTTTTACACAGGTTTTGTCTTCGAGGGCTGATTTCATTTCCTATGACAAAAAGCCTTCTGTTTCCACCGCCAAACCTTTCAGGGGATAATTTGCAAGAGTTTGGCACCATTTTTGAGAGAATTGGAGAATTTTGGATTTTTGCTAAAATTGTGACCCCGGGGCTTAGAAATTTTTTTTTTCACAGGTAAAGTTCTCGAGGGCTGATTTCATTTCCTATGACAAAAAGCCTTCTGTTTCCACCGCCAAACCTTTCAGGGGATAATTTGCAACAGTTTGGCACCATTTTTGAGTGAACTGGAGAATTTCAGATTTTTGTTGAAATTGTGACCCCGGAGCTTAGAAAAAATTTTTTTCACAGGTTTTGTCTTCAAGGGCTGATTTCATTTCCTATGACAAAAATGCTTTTGTTTCCACCGCCAAATCTTTCAGGGGAGAATTTGCAACAGTTTGGCACCATTTTTGAGTGAACTGGAGAATTTCAGATTTTTGCTGAAATTTTGACCCCGGGGCTTAGAAATTTTTTTTTTCACAGGTAAAGTTCTCGAGGGCTGATTTCATTTCCTATGACAAAAAGCCTTCTGTTTCCACCGCCAAACCTTTCAGGGGACAATTTGCAAGAGTTTGGCACCATTTTTGAGAGAATTGGAGAATTTCGGATTTTTGCTGAAATTGTCACCCCGGGGCTTAGAAATTTTTTTTTACACAGGTAAAGTTCTCGAGGCCTATTTTCATTTCCTATGACAAAAAGCCTTCTGTTTCCACCGCCAAACCTTTCAGGGGATAATTTGCAAGAGTTTGGCACCATTTTTGAGTGAACGGGACAATTTCAGATTTTTGCTGAATTTGTGACCCCGGGGCTTAGAAAAAAATTTTTTCACAGGTTTTGTCTTCGAGGGCTGATTTCATTTCCTATGACAAAAAGCCTTCTGTTTCCACCGCCAAACCTTTCAGGGGAGAATTTGCAACAGTTTGGCACCATTTTTGAGAGAATTGGAGAATTTCAGATTTTTGCTGAAATTGTGACCCCGGGGCTTAGAATTTTTTTTTTTCACAGGTAAAGTTCTCGAGGGCTGATTTCATTTCCTATGACAGAAAGCCTTCTGTTTCCACCGCCAAACCTTTCAGGGGAGAAGTTGCAACAGTTTGGCACCATTTTTGAGTGAACTGGAGAATTTCGGATTTTTGCTGAAATTGTCTCCCCGGGGCTTAGAAAATTTTTTTTACACAGGTAAAGTTCTCGAGGCCTATTTTCATTTCCTATGACAAAAAGCCTTCTGTTTCCACCGCCAAACCTTTCAGGGGATAATTTGCAAGAGTTTGGCACCATTTTTGAGTGAACTGGAGAATTTCAGATTTTTGCTGAATTTGTGACCCCGGGGCTTAGAAAATTTTTTTTTCACAGGTTTTGTCTTCGAGGGCTGATTCCATTTCCTATGACAAAAATCTTTTTGTTTCCACCGCCAAATCTTTCAGGGGAGAATTTGCAACAGTTTGGCTCCATTTTTGAGAGAATTGGAGAATTTCGGATTTTTGCTGAAATTGTCACCCCGGGGCTTAGAAATTTTTTTTTACACAGGTAAAGTTCTCGAGGCCTATTTTCATTTCCTATGACAAAAAGCCTTCTGTTTCCACCGCCAAACCTTTCAGGGGATAATTTGCAAGAGTTTGGCACCATTTTTGAGTGAACGGGACAATTTCAGATTTTTGCTGAATTTGTGACCCCGGGGCTTAGAAAATTTTTTTTTCACAGGTTTTGTCTTCGAGGGCTGATTTCATTTCCTATGACAAAAATGTTTTTGTTTCCACCGCCAAATCTTTCAGGGGAGAATTTGCAACAGTTTGGCTCCATTTTTGAGAGAATTGGAGAATTTCGGATTTTGGCTGAAATTGTGACCCCGGGGCTTAGAAATTTTTTTTTACACAGGTTTTGTCTTCGAGGGCTGATTTCATTTCCTATGACAAAAAGCCTTCTGTTTCCACCGCCAAACCTTTCAGGGGATAATTTGCAAGAGTTTGGCACCATTTTTGAGAGAATTGGAGAATTTCGGAATTTTGCTTAAATTGTGACCCCGGGGCTTAGAAATTTTTTTTTTCACAGGTGAAGTTCTCGAGGGCTGATTTCATTTCCTATGACAAAAAGCCTTCTGTTTCCACCACCAAACCTTTCAGGGGATAATTTGCAACAGTTTGGCACCATTTTTGAGTGAACTGGAGAATTTCAGATTTTTGCTGAAATTGTGACCCCGGGGCTTAGAAATTTTTTACACAGGTTTTGTCTTCGAGTTCTGATTACAGTTCCCTTGATAAAAAGCCTTCTGTTTCCACCGCCAAACCTTTCAGGGGAGAATTTGCAACAGTTTGGCACCATTTTTGAGTGAACTGGAGAATTTCGGATTTTTGCTGAAATTGTCACCCCGGGGCTTAGAATTTTTTTTTTACACAGGTAAAGTTCTCGAGGGCTGATTTCATTTCCTATGACAAAAAGCCTTCTTTTTCCACCGCCAAACCTTTCAGGGGATAATTTGCAAGAGTTTGGCACCATTTTTGAGAGAATTGGAGAATTTTGGATTTTTGCTAAAATTGTGACCCCGGGGCTTAGAAAATTTTTTTTCACAGGTTTTGTCTTCGAGGGCTGATTTCATTTCCTATGACAAAAATGTTTTTGTTTCCACCGCCAAATCTTTCAGGGGAGAATTTGCAACAGTTTGGCACCATTTTTGAGAGAATTGGAGAATTTCGGATTTTGGCTGAAATTGTGACCCCGGGGCTTAGAAATTTTATTTTACACAGGTTTTGTCTTCGAGGGCTGATTTCATTTCCTATGACAAAAAGCCTTCTGTTTCCACCGCCAAACCTTTCAGGGGATAATTTGCAAGAGTTTGGCACCATTTTTGAGAGAATTGGAGAATTTTGGATTTTTGCTAAAATTGTGACCCCGGGGCTTAGAATTTTTTTTTTTCACAGGTAAAGTTCTCGAGGGCTGATTTCATTTCCTATGACAAAAAGCCTTCTGTTTCCACCGCCAAACCTTTCAGGGGATAATTTGCAACAGTTTGGCACCATTTTTGAGTGAACTGGAGAATTTCAGATTTTTGTTGAAATTCTGACCCCGGGGCTTAGAAAAAAATTTTTTCACAGGTTTTGTCTTCAAGGGCTGATTTCATTTCCTATGACAAAAATGCTTTTGTTTCCACCGCCAAATCTTTCAGGGGAGAATTTGCAACAGTTTGGCACCATTTTTGAGTGAACTGGAGAATTTCAGATTTTTGCTGAAATTTTGACCCCGGGGCTTAGAAATTTTTTTTTTCACAGGTAAAGTTCTCGAGGGCTGATTTCATTTCCTATGACAAAAAGCCTTCTGTTTCCACCGCCAAACCTTTCAGGGGACAATTTGCAAGAGTTTGGCACCATTTTTGAGAGAATTGGAGAATTTCGGATTTTTGCTGAAATTGTCACCCCGGGGCTTAGAAATTTTTTTTTACACAGGTAAAGTTCTCGAGGCCTATTTTCATTTCCTATGACAAAAAGCCTTCTGTTTCCACCGCCAAACCTTTCAGGGGATAATTTGCAAGAGTTTGGCACCATTTTTGAGTGAACGGGACAATTTCAGATTTTTGCTGAATTTGTGACCCCGGGGCTTAGAAAAAAATTTTTTCACAGGTTTTGTCTTCGAGGGCTGATTTCATTTCCTATGACAAAAATGTTTTTGTTTCCACCGCCAAACCTTTCATGGGAGAATTTGCAACAGTTTGGCACCATTTTTGAGGGAATTGGAGAATTTCGGATTTTGGCTGAAATTGTGACCCCGGGGCTTAGAAATTTTTTTTTACACAGGTTTTGTCTTCGAGGGCTGATTTCATTTCCTATGACAAAAAGCCTTCTGTTTCCACCGCCAAACCTTTCAGGGGATAATTTGCAAGAGTTTGGCACCATTTTTGAGAGAATTGGAGAATTTCGGATTTTTGCTGAAATTGTGACCCCGGGGCTTAGAAATTTTTTTTTACACAGGTTTTGTCTTTGAGGGCTGATTACAATTCCCATGATAAAAAGCCTTCTGTTTCCACCCCCAAACCTTTCAGGGGAGAATTTGCAACAGTTTGGCACCATTTTTGAGTGAACTGGAGAATTTCGGATTTTTGCTGAAATTGTGACCCCGGGGCTTAGAATTTTTTTTTTACACAGGTTTTGTCTTCGAGGGCTGATTTCATTTCCTATGACAAAAAGCCTTCTGTTTCCACCGCCAAACCTTTCAGGGGATAATTTGCAAGAGTTTGGCACCATTTTTGAGTGAACTGGAGAATTTCAGATTTTTGCTGAAATTGTGACCCCGGGGCTTAGAAATTTTTTTTTCACAGGTTATGTTGTTGAGGGCTGATTTCATTTCCTATGATAAAAAGCCTTCTTTTTCCACCGCCAAACCTTTCAGGGGAGAATTTGCAACAGTTTGGCAACATTTTTGAGAGAATTGGAGAATTTCGGATTTTTGCTGAAATTGTGACCCCGGGGCTTAGAAAATTTTTTTTACACAGCTTTTGTCTTTGAGGGCTGATTACAATTCCCATGATAAAAAGCCTTCTGTTTCCACCGCCAAACCTTTCAGGGGAGAATTTGCAACAGTTTGGCACCATTTTTGAGTGAACTGGAGAATTTCATATTTTTGCTGAAATTGTGACCCCGGGGCTTAGAAATTTTTTTTTACACAGGTTTTGTCTTTGAGGGCTGATTACAATTCCCATGATAAAAAGCCTTCTGTTTCCACCGCCAAACCTTTCAGGGGATGATTTGCAAGAGTTTGGCACCATTTTTGAGAGAATTGGAGAATTTCGGATTTTTGCTGAAATTGTCACCCCGTGGCTTAGAATTTTTTTTTTACACAGGTAAAGTTCTCGAGGGCTGATTTCATTTCCTATGACAAAAAGCCTTCTTTTTCCACCGCCAAACCTTTCAGGGGATAATTTGCAAGAGTTTGGCACCATTTTTGAGAGAATTGGAGAATTTCAGATTTTTGCTGAAATTGTGACCCCGGGGCTTAGAAAAAATTTTTTTCACAGTTTTTGTCTTCGAGGGCTGATTTCATTTCCTATGACAAAAATGCTTTTGTTTCCACCGCCAAATCTTTCAGGGGAGAATTTGCAACAGTTTGGCACCATTTTTGAGAGAACTGGAGAATTTCAGATTTTTGCTGAAATTGTGACCCCGGGGCTTAGAAAATTTTTTTTTCACAGGTAAAGTTCTTGAGGGCTGATTACATTTCCTATGACAAAAAGCCTTCTGTTTCCACCGCCAAACCTTTCAGGGGAGAATTTGCAAGAGTTTGGCACCATTTTTGAGAGAATTGGAGAATTTCGGATTTTTGCTGAAATTGTGACCCCGGGGCTTGGCACCATTTTTGAGAGAATTGGAGAATTTCGGATTTTTGCTGAAATTGTGACCCCGGGGCTTAGAAATTTTTTTTTACACAGGTAAAGTTCTCGAGGCCTATTTTCATTTCCTATGACAAAAAGCCTTCTGTTTCCACCGCCAAATCTTTCAGGGGAGAATTTGCAACAGTTTGGCACCATTTTTGAGAGAATTGGAGAATTTCGGATTTTTGCTGAAATTGTCACCCCGTGGCTTAGAATTTTTTTTTTACACAGGTAAAGTTCTCGAGGGCTGATTTCATTTCCTATGACAAAAAGCCTTCTTTTTCCACCGCCAAACCTTTCAGGGGATAATTTGCAAGAGTTTGGCACCATTTTTGAGAGAATTGGAGAATTTCAGATTTTTGCTGAAATTGTGACCCCGGGGCTTAGAAAAAATTTTTTTCACAGTTTTTGTCTTCGAGGGCTGATTTCATTTCCTATGACAAAAATGCTTTTGTTTCCACCGCCAAATCTTTCAGGGGAGAATTTGCAACAGTTTGGCACCATTTTTGAGAGAACTGGAGAATTTCAGATTTTTGCTGAAATTGTGACCCCGGGGCTTAGAAAATTTTTTTTTCACAGGTAAAGTTCTCGAGGGCTGATTACATTTCCTATGACAAAAAGCCTTCTGTTTCCACCGCCAAACCTTTCAGGGGAGAATTTGCAAGAGTTTGGCACCATTTTTGAGAGAATTGGAGAATTTCGGATTTTTGCTGAAATTGTGACCCCGGGGCTTAGAAAAAATTTTTTACACAGGTAAAGTTCTCGAGGCCTATTTTCATTTCCTATGACAAAAAGCCTTCTGTTTCCACCGCCAAATCTTTCAGGGGAGAATTTGCAACAGTTTGGCACCATTTTTGAGAGAATTGGAGAATTTCGGATTTTGGCTGAAATTGTGACCCCGGGGCTTAGAAATTTTTTTTTACACAGGTTTTGTCTTTGAGGGCTGATTTCATTTCCTATGACAAAAAGCCTTCTGTTTCCACCGCCAAACCTTTCAGGGGATAATTTGCAAGAGTTTGGCACCATTTTTGAGAGAATTGGAGAATTTCGGAATTTTGCTTAAATTGTGACCCCGGGGCTTAGAAATTTTTTTTTTCACAGGTGAAGTTCTCGAGGGCTGATTTCATTTCCTATGACAAAAAGCCTTCTGTTTCCACCACCAAACCTTTCAGGGGATAATTTGCAACAGTTTGGCACCATTTTTGAGTGAACTGGAGAATTTCAGATTTTTGCTGAAATTGTGACCCCGGGGCTTAGAAATTTTTTACACAGGTTTTGTCTTCGAGTTCTGATTACAGTTCCCTTGATAAAAAGCCTTCTGTTTCCACCGCCAAACCTTTCAGGGGAGAATTTGCAACAGTTTGGCACCATTTTTGAGAGAATTGGAGAATTTCGGATTTTGGCTGAAATTGTGACCCCGGGGCTTAGAAATTTTTTTTTACACAGGTTTTGTCTTCGAGGGCTGATTTCATTTCCTATGACA
>NW_028118706.1:0-50000 GCF_965113315.1 Podarcis vaucheri | reverse complement strand
TGCTCCCCTGAAACGTTTGGCAATGGAAACAGAAGGCTTTCTATCACAGGACAAGAAATCAGCCCTCAAAAACCTAACCGGCAGAAAATTTTTTTTTGAAAAAAATCCCTAAGCCCCGGGGTCACAATTTCAGCAAAAATCTGACTTTTGGCAATTCACTCAAAAATGGTGCCAAGCGGTTGCAAATGCTCACCTGAAAGGTTTGACACTCGAAACAGAAGGCTTTTTATTACAGGACAAGAAATCAGCCCTCAAAAACTTAACCGTCAGAAGATACTTTTTTGAAAAAATCCCTAAGCCCCGGGGTCACAATTTCAGCAAAAATCTGACTTTTGGCAATTCACTCAAAAATGGTGCCAAAAGCTTGAAAATGCTCCCCTGAAAGGTTTGGCACTCGAAACAGAAGGCTTTTTATCACAGGACAAGTAATCAGCCCTCAAAAACCTAACCGGCAGAAAATATTCACAATTTCAGCAAAAATCTGACTTTTGGCAATTCACTCAAAAATGGTGGCAAAAGCTTGAAAATGCTCCCCTGAAACGTTTGGCAATGGAAACAGAAGGCTTTCTATCACAGGACAAGAAATCAGCCCTCAAAAACCTAACCGGCAGAAAATATTTTTTTGAAAAAATCCCGAAGCCCCGGGGTCACAATTTCAGCAAAAATCCGACTTTTGCCAATTCACTCAAAAATGGTGCCCAAAGCTTGAAAATGCTCTCCTGAAAGGTTTGGCACTCAAAACAGAAGGCTTTTTATCACAGGACAAGAAATCAGCCCTCAAAAACTTAACCGTCAGAAGATACTTTTTTGAAAAAATCCCTAAGCCCCGGGGTCACAATTTCAGCAAAAATCTGACTTTTGGCAATTCACTCAAAAATGGTGCCAAGCGGTTGCAAATGCTCACCTGAATGCTTTGGTGATGGAAACAGAAGGCCTGTTATCACAGGACAAGAAATCAGCCCTCAAAAGCTTAATCGGCAGAAAATATTTTTTTGAAAAAATCCCGAAGCCCCGGGGTCACAATTTCAGCAAAAATCTGACTTTTGGCAATTCACTCAAAAATGGTGCCAAAAGCTTGAAAATGCTCCCCTGAAACGTTTGGCAATGGAAACAGAAGGCTTTCTATCACAGGACAAGAAATCAGCCCTCAAAAACCTAACCGGCAGAAAAATTTTTTTTGAAAAAAATCCCTAAGCCCCGGGGTCACAATTTCAGCAAAAATCTGACTTTTGGCAATTCACTCAAAAATGGTGCCAAGAGCTTGAAAATGCTCCCCTGAAAGGTTTGGCACTCGAAACAGAAGGCTTTCTATCACAGGACAAGAAATCAGCCCTCAAAAACCTAACCGGCAGAAATTATTTTTTTGAAAAAAATCCCTAAGCCCCGGGGTCACAATTTCAGCAAAAATCTGACTTTTGGCAATTCACTCAAAAATGGTGCCAAAAGCTTGAAAACGCTCCCCTGAAACGTTTGGCAATGGAAACAGAAGGCTTTCTATCACAGGACAAGAAATCAGCCCTCAAAAGCTTAATCGGCAGAAAATATTTTTTTGAAAAAATCCCGAAGCCCCGGGGTCACAATTTCAGCAAAAATCTGACTTTTGGCAATTCACTCAAAAATGGTGCCAAAAGCTTGAAAATGCTCCCCTGAAAGGTTTGGCACTCGAAACAGAAGGCTTTTTATTACAGGACAAGAAATCAGCCCTCAAAAACCTAACCGGCAGAAAATATTTTTTTGAAAAAAAATCCCTAAGCCCCGGGGTCACAATTTCAGCAAAAATCTGACTTTTGGCAATTCAATCAAAAATCGTGCCAAAAGCTTGAAAATGCTCCCCTGAAACGTTTGGCAATGGAAACAGAAGGCTTTCTATCACAGGACAAGAAATCAGCCCTCAAAAACCTAACCGGCAGAAAATATTTTTTTTAAAAAAATCCCTAAGCCCCGGGGTCACAATTTCAGCAAAAATCTGACTTTTGGCAATTCACTCAAAAATGGTGCCAAAAGCTTGAAAATGCTCCCCTGAAACGTTTGGCAATGGAAACAGAAGGCTTTCTATCACAGGACAAGAAATCAGCCCTCAAAAACTTAACCGTCAGAAGATACTTTTTTGAAAAAATCCCTAAGCCCCGGGGTCACAATTTCAGCAAAAATCTGACTTTTGGCAATTCACTCAAAAATGGTGCCAAAAGCTTGAAAATGCTCCCCTGAAAGGTTTGGCAATGGAAACAGAAGGCTTTCTATTACAGGACAAGAAATCAGCCCTCAAAAACCTAACTGGCAGAAAATATTTTTTTGAAAAAATCCCTAAGCCCCGGGGTCACAATTTCAGCAAAAATCTGACTTTTGGCAATTCACTCAAAAATGGTGCCAAAAGCTTGAAAATGCTCCCCTGAAACGTTTGGCAATGGAAACAGAAGGCTTTCTATCACAGGACAAGAAATCAGCCCTCAAAAACCTAACCGGCAGAAAATATTTTTTTGAAAAAATCCCGAAGCCCCGGGGTCACAATTTCAGCAAAAATCTGACTTTTGGCAGTTCACTCAAAAATGGTGCCAAAAGCTTGAAAATGCTCCGCTGAAAGCTTTGGCGATGGAAACAGAAGGCTTTTTATCACAGGACAAGAAATCAGCCCTCAAAAACTTAACCGGCAGAAAATATTTTTTTGAAAAAATCCCTAAGCCCCGGGGTCACAATTTCAGCAAAAATCTGACTTTTGGCAATTCACTCAAAAATGGTGCCAAAAGCTTGAAAATACTCCCCTGAAACGTTTGGCAATGGAAACAGAAGGCTTTCTATCACAGGACAAGAAATCAGCCCTCAAAAACCTAACCGGCAGAAAATATTTTTTTGAAAAAATCCCGAAGCCCCGGGGTCACAATTTCAGCAAAAATCCGACTTTTGCCAATTCACTCAAAAATGGTGCCCAAAGCTTGAAAATGCTCTCCTGAAAGGTTTGGCACTCAAAACAGAAGGCTTTTTATCACAGGACAAGAAATCAGCCCTCAAAAACTTAACCGTCAGAAGATACTTTTTTGAAAAAATCCCTAAGCCCCGGGGTCACAATTTCAGCAAAAATCTGACTTTTGGCAATTCACTCAAAAATGGTGCCAAGCGGTTGCAAATGCTCACCTGAATGCTTTGGTGATGGAAACAGAAGGCTTTTTATCACAGGACAAGAAATCAGCCCTCAAAAACTTAACCATAAGAAGATATTTTTTTGAAAAATCCCTAAGCCCCGGGGTCAAAATTTCAGCAAAAAACTGACTTTTGGCAATTCACTCAAAAATGGTGCCAAAAGCTTGGAAATGCTCTCCTGAAAGGTTTGGCACTCGAAACAGAAGGTTTTATCACAGGACAAGAAATCAGCTCTCAAAAGGTTAATCGGCAGAAAATATTTTTTTGAAAAAATCCCTAAGCCCCGGGGTCACAATTTCAGCAAAAAACTGACTTTTGGCAATTCACTCAAAAATGTTGCCAAAAGCTTGAAAATGCTCCCCTGAAACGTTTGGCAATGGAAACAGAAGGCTTTCTATCACAGGACAAGAAATCAGCCCTCAAAAACCTAACCGGCAGAAAATTTTTTTTTGAAAAAAATCCCTAAGCCCCGGGGTCACAATTTCAGCAAAAATCTGACTTTTGGCAATTCACTCAAAAATGGTGCCAAGCGGTTGCAAATGCTCACCTGAAAGGTTTGACACTCGAAACAGAAGGCTTTTTATTACAGGACAAGAAATCAGCCCTCAAAAACTTAACCGTCAGAAGATACTTTTTTGAAAAAATCCCTAAGCCCTGGGGTCACAATTTCAGCAAAAATCTGACTTTTGGCAATTCACTCAAAAATGGTGCCAAAAGCTTGAAAATGCTCCCCTGAAAGGTTTGGCACTCGAAACAGAAGGCTTTTTATCACAGGACAAGTAATCAGCCCTCAAAAACCTAACCGGCAGAAAATATTCACAATTTCAGCAAAAATCTGACTTTTGGCAATTCACTCAAAAATGGTGGCAAAAGCTTGAAAATGCTCCCCTGAAACGTTTGGCAATGGAAACAGAAGGCTTTCTATCACAGGACAAGAAATCAGCCCTCAAAAACCTAACCGGCAGAAAATATTTTTTTGAAAAAATCCCGAAGCCCCGGGGTCACAATTTCAGCAAAAATCCGACTTTTGCCAATTCACTCAAAAATGGTGCCCAAAGCTTGAAAATGCTCTCCTGAAAGGTTTGGCACTCAAAACAGAAGGCTTTTTATCACAGGACAAGAAATCAGCCCTCAAAAACTTAACCGTCAGAAGATACTTTTTTGAAAAAATCCCTAAGCCCCGGGGTCACAATTTCAGCAAAAATCTGACTTTTGGCAATTCACTCAAAAATGGTGCCAAGCGGTTGCAAATGCTCACCTGAATGCTTTGGTGATGGAAACAGAAGGCCTGTTATCACAGGACAAGAAATCAGCCCTCAAAAGCTTAATCGGCAGAAAATATTTTTTTGAAAAAATCCCGAAGCCCCGGGGTCACAATTTCAGCAAAAATCTGACTTTTGGCAATTCACTCAAAAATGGTGCCAAAAGCTTGAAAATGCTCCCCTGAAACGTTTGGCAATGGAAACAGAAGGCTTTCTATCACAGGACAAGAAATCAGCCCTCAAAAACCTAACCGGCAGAAAATTTTTTTTGAAAAAAATCCCTAAGCCCCGGGGTCACAATTTCAGCAAAAATCTGACTTTTGGCAATTCACTCAAAAATGGTGCCAAGAGCTTGAAAATGCTCCCCTGAAAGGTTTGGCACTCGAAACAGAAGGCTTTCTATCACAGGACAAGAAATCAGCCCTCAAAAACCTAACCGGCAGAAATTATTTTTTTGAAAAAAATCCCTAAGCCCCGGGGTCACAATTTCAGCAAAAATCTGACTTTTGGCAATTCACTCAAAAATGGTGCCAAAAGCTTGAAAACGCTCCCCTGAAACGTTTGGCAATGGAAACAGAAGGCTTTCTATCACAGGACAAGAAATCAGCCCTCAAAAGCTTAATCGGCATAAAATATTTTTTTGAAAAAATCCCGAAGCCCCGGGGTCACAATTTCAGCAAAAATCTGACTTTTGGCAATTCACTCAAAAATGGTGCCAAAAGCTTGAAAATGCTCCCCTGAAAGGTTTGGCACTCGAAACAGAAGGCTTTTTATTACAGGACAAGAAATCAGCCCTCAAAAACCTAACCGGCAGAAAATATTTTTTTGAAAAAAAATCCCTAAGCCCCGGGGTCACAATTTCAGCAAAAATCTGACTTTTGGCAATTCAATCAAAAATCGTGCCAAAAGCTTGAAAATGCTCCCCTGAAACGTTTGGCAATGGAAACAGAAGGCTTTCTATCACAGGAGAAGAAATCAGCCCTCAAAAACCTAACCGGCAGAAAATATTTTTTTTAAAAAAATCCCTAAGCCCCGGGGTCACAATTTCAGCAAAAATCTGACTTTTGGCAATTCACTCAAAAATGGTGCCAAAAGCTTGAAAATGCTCCCCTGAAACGTTTGGCAATGGAAACAGAAGGCTTTCTATCACAGGACAAGAAATCAGCCCTCAAAAACTTAACCGTCAGAAGATACTTTTTTGAAAAAATCCCTAAGCCCCGGGGTCACAATTTCAGCAAAAATCTGACTTTTGGCAATTCACTCAAAAATGGTGCCAAAAGCTTGAAAATGCTCCCCTGAAAGGTTTGGCAATGGAAACAGAAGGCTTTCTATTACAGGACAAGAAATCAGCCCTCAAAAACCTAACTGGCAGAAAATATTTTTTTGAAAAAATCCCTAAGCCCCGGGGTCACAATTTCAGCAAAAATCTGACTTTTGGCAATTCACTCAAAAATGGTGCCAAAAGCTTGAAAATGCTCCCCTGAAACGTTTGGCAATGGAAACAGAAGGCTTTCTATCACAGGACAAGAAATCAGCCCTCAAAAACCTAACCGGCAGAAAATATTTTTTTGAAAAAATCCCGAAGCCCCGGGGTCACAATTTCAGCAAAAATCCGACTTTTGCCAATTCACTCAAAAATGGTGCCCAAAGCTTGAAAATGCTCTCCTGAAAGGTTTGGCACTCAAAACAGAAGGCTTTTTATCACAGGACAAGAAATCAGCCCTCAAAAACTTAACCGTCAGAAGATACTTTTTTGAAAAAATCCCTAAGCCCCGGGGTCACAATTTCAGCAAAAATCTGACTTTTGGCAATTCACTCAAAAATGGTGCCAAGCGGTTGCAAATGCTCACCTGAATGCTTTGGTGATGGAAACAGAAGGCCTGTTATCACAGGACAAGAAATCAGCCCTCAAAAGCTTAATCGGCAGAAAATATTTTTTTGAAAAAATCCCGAAGCCCCGGGGTCACAATTTCAGCAAAAATCTGACTTTTGGCAATTCACTCAAAAATGGTGCCAAAAGCTTGAAAATGCTCCCCTGAAAGGTTTGGCAATGGAAACAGAAGGCTTTCTATTACAGGACAAGAAATCAGCCCTCAAAAACCTAACTGGCAGAAAATATTTTTTTGAAAAAATCCCTAAGCCCCGGGGTCACAATTTCAGCAAAAATCTGACTTTTGGCAATTCACTCAAAAATGGTGCCAAAAGCTTGAAAATGCTCCCCTGAAACGTTTGGCAATGGAAACAGAAGGCTTTCTATCACAGGACAAGAAATCAGCCCTCAAAAACCTAACCGGCAGAAAATATTTTTTTGAAAAAATCCCGAAGCCCCGGGGTCACAATTTCAGCAAAAATCCGACTTTTGCCAATTCACTCAAAAATGGTGCCCAAAGCTTGAAAATGCTCTCCTGAAAGGTTTGGCACTCAAAACAGAAGGCTTTTTATCACAGGACAAGAAATCAGCCCTCAAAAACTTAACCGTCAGAAGATACTTTTTTGAAAAAATCCCTAAGCCCCGGGGTCACAATTTCAGCAAAAATCTGACTTTTGGCAATTCACTCAAAAATGGTGCCAAGCGGTTGCAAATGCTCACCTGAATGCTTTGGTGATGGAAACAGAAGGCCTGTTATCACAGGACAAGAAATCAGCCCTCAAAAGCTTAATCGGCAGAAAATATTTTTTGAAAAAATCCCGAAGCCCCGGGGTCACAATTTCAGCAAAAATCTGACTTTTGGCAATTCACTCAAAAATGGTGCCAAAAGCTTGAAAATGCTCCCCTGAAACGTTTGGCAATGGAAACAGAAGGCTTTCTATCACAGGACAAGAAATCAGCCCTCAAAAACCTAACCGGCAGAAAATTTTTTTTTGAAAAAAATCCCTAAGCCCCGGGGTCACAATTTCAGCAAAAATCTGACTTTTGGCAATTCACTCAAAAATGGTGCCAAGAGCTTGAAAATGCTCCCCTGAAAGGTTTGGCACTCGAAACAGAAGGCTTTCTATCACAGGACAAGAAATCAGCCCTCAAAAACCTAACCGGCAGAAATTATTTTTTTGAAAAAAATCCCTAAGCCCCGGGGTCACAATTTCAGCAAAAATCTGACTTTTGGCAATTCACTCAAAAATGGTGCCAAAAGCTTGAAAACGCTCCCCTGAAACGTTTGGCAATGGAAACAGAAGGCTTTCTATCACAGGACAAGAAATCAGCCCTCAAAAGCTTAATCGGCAGAAAATATTTTTTTGAAAAAATCCCGAAGCCCCGGGGTCACAATTTCAGCAAAAATCTGACTTTTGGCAATTCACTCAAAAATGGTGCCAAAAGCTTGAAAATGCTCCCCTGAAAGGTTTGGCACTCGAAACAGAAGGCTTTTTATTACAGGACAAGAAATCAGCCCTCAAAAACCTAACCGGCAGAAAATATTTTTTTGAAAAAAAATCCCTAAGCTCCGGGGTCACAATTTCAGCAAAAATCTGACTTTTGGCAATTCAATCAAAAATGGTGCCAAAAGCTTGAAAATGCTCCCCTGAAACGTTTGGCAATGGAAACAAGGCTTTCTATCACAGGAGAAGAAATCAGCCCTCAAAAACCTAACCGGCAGAAAATATTTTTTTGAAAAAAATCCCTAAGCCCCGGGGTCACAATTTCAGCAAAAATCTAACTTTTGGCAATTCACTCAAAAATGGTGCCAAGCGGTTGCAAATGCTCACCTGAATGCTTTGGTGATGGAAACAGAAGGCTTTCTATCACAGGACAAGAAATCAGCCCTCAAAAACTTAACTGGCAGAAAATATTTTTTTGAAAAAAATCCCTAAGCCCCGGGGTCACAATTTCAGCAAAAATCTGACTTTTGGCAATTCACTCAAAAATGGTGCCAAAAGCTTGAAAATGCTCCCCTGAAACGTTTGGCAATGGAAACAGAAGGCTTTCTTTCACAGGACAAAAAATCAGCCCTCAAAAACCTAACCGGCACAAAACTTTTTTTTGAAAAAATCCCTAGGCCCCGGGGTCACAATTTCAGCAAAAATCCGATTTTTGGCAATTCAGTCAAAAATGGTGCCAAGCGGTTGCAAATGCTCACCTGAATGCTTTGGTGATGGAAACAGAAGGGTTTTTCTCACAGGAGAAGAAATCAGCCCTCAAAAACTTAATCGTCAGAAGATACTTTTTTGAAAAAATCCCTAAGCCCCGGGGTCACAATTTCAGCAAAAATCTGACTTTTGGCAATTCACTCAAAAATGGTGCCAAAAGCTTGAAAATGCTCCCCTGAAAGGTTTGGCACTCGAAACAGAAGGCTTTCTATCACAGGACAAGAAATCAGCCCTCAAAAACCTAACCAGCAGAAAATTTTTTTTTGAAAAAAAATCCCTAAGCCCCGGGGTCACAATTTCAGCAAAAATCTGACTTTTGGCAATTCACTCAAAAATGGTGCCAAAAGCTTGAAAATGCTCCCCTGAAACGTTTGGCAATGGAAACAGAAGGCTTTCTATCACAGGAGAAGAAATCAGCACTCAAAAACCTAACCGGCAGAAAATATTTTTTTGAAAAAAATCCCTAAGCCCCGGGGTCACAATTTCAGCAAAAATCTGACTTTTGGCAATTCACTCAAAAATGGTGCCAAAAGCTTGAAAATGCTCCCCTGAAACATTTGGCAATGGAAACAGAAGGCTTTCTATCACAGGACAAGAAATCAGCCCTCAAAAACCTAACCGGCACAAAACTTTTTTTTGAAAAAATCCCTAAGCCCCGGGGTCACAATTTCAGCAAAAATCTGACTTTTGGCAATTCACTCAAAAATGGTGCCAAGTGGTTGCAAATGCTCACCTGAAAGGTTTGACACTCGAAACAGAAGGCTTTTTATTACAGGACAAGAAATCAGCCCTCAAAAACTTAACCGTCAGAAGATACTTTTTTGAAAAAATCCCTAAGCCCCGGGGTCACAATTTCAGCAAAAATCTGACTTTTGGCAATTCACTCAAAATTGTGCCAAAAGCTTGAAAATGCTCTCCTGAAAGCTATAGCCATGGAAACAGAAGGCCTGTTATCACAGGACAAGAAATCAGCCCTCAAAAGCTTAATCGGCAGAAAATATTTTTTTGAAAAAAATCCCGAAGCCCCGGGGTCACAATTTCAGCAAAAATCTGACTTTTGGCAATTCACTCAAAAATGGTGCCAAAAGCTTGAAAATGCTCCCCTGAAACGTTTGGCAATGGAAACAGAAGGCTTTCTATAACAGGACAAGAAATCAGCCCTCAAAAACCTAACCGGCACAAAACTTTTTTTTGAAAAAATCCCTAAGCCCCGGGGTCACAATTTCAGCAAAAATCTGACTTTTGGCAATTCACTCAAAAATGGTGCCAAGCGGTTGCAAATGCTCACCTGAAAGGTTTGGCACTCGAAACAGAAGGCTTTTTATCACAGGACAAGAAATCAGCCCTCAAAAACCTAACCGGCAGAAAATATTCACAATTTCAGCAAAAATCTGACTTTTGGCAATTCACTCAAAAATGGTGCCAAAAGCTTGAAAATGCTCTCCTGAAAGGTTTGGCACTCGAAACAGAAGGCTTTTTATCATAGGACAAGAAATCAGCCCTCAAAAACTTAACCGTCAGAAGATACTTTTTTGAAAAAATCCCTAAGCCCCGGGGTCACAATTTCAGCAAAAATCTGACTTTTGGCAATTCACTCAAAAATGGTGCCAAAAGCTTGAAAATGCTCCCCTGAAACGTTTGGCAATGGAAACAGAAGGCTTTCTATCACAGGACAAGAAATCAGCCCTCAAAAACCTAACCGGCAGAAAATATTTTTTTGAAAAAAATCCCTAAGCCCCGGGGTCACAATTTCAGCAAAAATCTGACTTTTGGCAATTCACTCAAAAATGGTGCCAAGCGGTTGCAAATGCTCACCTGAATGCTTTGGTGATGGAAACAGAAGGGTTTTTCTCACAGGACAAGAAATCAGCCCTCAAAAACGTAACCGTAAGAAGATATTTTTTTGAAAAAATCCCTAAGCCCCGGGGTCACAATTTCAGCAAAAATCTGACTTTTGGCAATTCACTCAAAAATGGTTCCAAAAGCTTGAAAATGCTCTCCTGAAAGGTTTGGCACTCGAAACAGAAGGCTTTTTATCACAGGACAAGAAATCAGCCCTCAAAAACCTAACCGTCAGAAGATACTTTTTTGAAAAAATCCCTAAGCCCCGGGGTCACAATTTCAGCAAAAATCTGACTTTTGGCAATTCACTCAAAAATGGTGCCAAAAGCTTGAAAATGCTCCCCTGAAACGTTTGGCAATGGAAACAGAAGGCTTTCTATCACAGGACAAGAAATCAGCCCTCAAAAACCTAACCGGCAGAAAATATTTTTTTGAAAAAAATCCCTAAGCCCCGGCGTCACAATTTCAGCAAAAATCTGACTTTTGGCAATTCACTCAAAAATGGTGCCAAAAGCTTGAAAATGCTCCCCTGAAACGTTTGGCAATGGAAACAGAAGGCTTTCTATCACAGGACAAGAAATCAGCCCTCAAAAACTTAACCGTCAGAAGATACTTTTTTGAAAAAATCCCTAAGCCCCGGGGTCACAATTTCAGCAAAAAACTGACTTTTGGCAATTCACTCAAAAATGGTTCCAAAAGCTTGAAAATGCTCTCCTGAAAGGTTTGGCACTCGAAACAGAAGGCTTTTTATCACAGGACAAGAAATCAGCCCTCAAAAACTTAACCGTCAGAAGATACTTTTTTGAAAAAATCCCTAAGCCCCGGGGTCACAATTTCAGCAAAAATCTGACTTTTGGCAATTCACTCAAAAATGGTGCCAAAAGCTTGAAAATGCTCCCCTGAAACGTTTGGCAATGGAAACAGAAGGCTTTCTATCACAGGACAAGAAATCAGCCCTCAAAAACCTAACCAGCAGAAAATTTTTTTTTGAAAAAAATCCCTAAGCCCCGGGGTCACAATTTCAGCAAAAATCTGACTTTTGGCAATTCACTCAAAAATGGTGCCAAAAGCTTGAAAATGCTCCCCTGAAAGGTTTGGCACTCGAAACAGAAGGCTTTTTATCACAGGACAAGAAATCAGCCCTCAAAAACCTAACCGGCAGAAATTATTTTTTTGAAAAAAATCCCTAAGCCCCGGGGTCACAATTTCAGCCAAAATCTGACTTTTGGCAATTCACTCAAAAATGGTGCCAAAAGCTTGAAAATGCTCCCCTGAAACGTTTGGCAATGGAAACAGAAGGCTTTCTATCACAGGACAAAAAATCAGCCCTCAAAAACCTAACCGGCACAAAACTTTTTTTTTAAAAAAATCCCTAAGCCCCGGGGTCACAATTTCAGCAAAAATCTGACTTTTGGCAATTCACTCAAAAATGGTGCCAAAAGCTTGAAAATGCTCCCCTGAAACGTTTGGCAATGGAAACAGAAGGCTTTCTATCACAGGACAAGAAATCAGCCCTCAAAAACCTAACCGGCAGAAAATATTTTTTGAAAAAAATCCCTAAGCCCCGGGGTCACAATTTCAGCAAAAATCTGACTTTTGGCAATTCACTCAAAAATGGTGCCAAGCGGTTGCAAATGCTCACCTGAATGCTTTGGTGATGGAAACAGAAGGCTTTTTATCACAGGACAAGAAATCAGCCCTCAAAAACTTAACCATAAGAAGATATTTTTTTGAAAAATCCCTAAGCCCCGGGGTCAAAATTTCAGCAAAAAACTGACTTTTGGCAATTCACTCAAAAATGGTGCCCAAAGCTTGAAAATGCTCTCCTGAAAGGTTTGGCACTCGAAACAGAAGGCTTTTTATCACAGGACAAGAAATCAGCCCTCAAAAGCTTAATGGGCAGAAAATATTTTTTTGAAAAAATCCCTAAGCCCCGGGGTCACAATTTCAGCAAAAATCCGATTTTTGGCAATTCACTCAAAAATGGTGCCAAGCGGTTGCAAATGCTCACCTGAATGCTTTGGTGATGGAAACAGAAGGGTTTTTCTCACAGGAGAAGAAATCAGCCCTCAAAAACTTAACTGGCAGAAAATATTTTTTTGAAAAAATCCCTAAGCCCCGGGGTCACAATTTCAGCAAAAATCTGACTTTTGGCAATTCACTCAAAAATGGTGCCAAAACTTGAAAATGCTCCCCTGAAAGGGTTGGCACTCGAAACAGAAGGCTTTCTATCACAGGACAAGAAATCAGCCCTCAAAAACCTAACCGGCAGAAATTATTTTTTTGAAAAAAATCCCTAAGCCCCGGGGTCACAATTTCAGCAAAAATCTGACTTTTGGCAATTCACTCAAAAATGGTGCCAAAAGCTTGAAAATGCTCCCCTGAAAGGTTTGGCACTCGAAACAGAAGGCTTTTTATTACAGGACAAGAAATCAGCCCTCAAAAACCTAACCGGCAGAAATTATTTTTTTGAAAAAATCCCTAAGCCCCGGGGTCACAATTTCAGCAAAAATCTGACTTTTGGCAATTCACTCAAAAATGGTGCCAAAAGCTTGAAAATGCTCCCCTGAAACGTTTGGCAATGGAAACAGAAGGCTTTCTATCACAGGAGAAGAAATCAGCCCTCAAAAACCTAACCGGCAGAAAATATTTTTTTGAAAAAAATCCCTAAGCCCCGGGGTCACAATTTCAGCAAAAATCTGACTTTTGGCAATTCACTCAAAAATGGTGTCAAGCGGTTGCAAATGCTCACCTGAATGCTTTGGTGATGGAAACAGAAGGCTTTTTATCACAGGACAAGAAATCAGCCCTCAAAAACTTAACCATAAGAAGATATTTTTTTGAAAAATCCCTAAGCCCCGGGGTCAAAATTTCAGCAAAAAACTGACTTTTGGCAATTCACTCAAAAATGGTGCCAAAAGCTTGGAAATGCTCTCCTGAAAGGTTTGGCACTCGAAACAGAAGGTTTTATCACAGGACAAGAAATCAGCTCTCAAAAGGTTAATCGGCAGAAAATATTTTTTTGAAAAAATCCCTAAGCCCCGGGGTCACAATTTCAGCAAAAATCCGATTTTTGGCAATTCAGTCAAAAATGGTGCCAAGCGGTTGCAAATGCTCACCTGAATGCTTTGGTGATGGAAACAGAAGGGTTTTTCTCACAGGAGAAGAAATCAGCCCTCAAAAACTTAACCGGCAGAAAATATTTTTTTGAAAAAATCCCTAAGCCCCGGGGTCACAATTTCAGCAAAAAACTGACTTTTGGCAATTCACTCAAAAATGTTGTCAAAAGCTTGAAAATGCTCCCCTGAAACGTTTGGCAATGGAAACAGAAGGCTTTCTATCACAGGACAAGAAATCAGCCCTCAAAAACCTAACCGGCAGAAATTTTTTTTTTGAAAAAAATCCCTAAGCCCCGGGGTCACAATTTCAGCAAAAATCTGACTTTTGGCAATTCACTCAAAAATGGTGCCAAAAGCTTGAAAATGCTCCCCTGAAAGGTTTGGCACTCGAAACAGAAGGCTTTTTATCACAGGACAAGAAATCAGCCCTCAAAAACCTAACCGGCAGAAAATATTCACAATTTCAGCAAAAATCTGACTTTTGGCAATTCACTCAAAAATGGTGGCAAAAGCTTGAAAATGCTCCCCTGAAACGTTTGGCAATGGAAACAGAAGGCTTTCTATCACAGGACAAGAAATCAGCCCTCAAAAACCTAACCGGCAGAAAATATTTTTTTGAAAAAATCCCTAAGCCCCAGGGTCACAATTTCAGCAAAAATCTGACTTTTGGCAATTCACTCAAAAATGGTGCCAAGCGGTTGCAAATGCTCACCTGAATGCTTTGGTGATGGAAACAGAAGGCCTGTTATCACAGGACAAGAAATCAGCTCTCAAAAGCTTAATCGGCAGAAAATATTTTTTTGAAAAAATCCCGAAGCCCCGGGGTCACAATTTCAGCAAAAATCTGACTTTTGGCAATTCACTCAAAAATGGTGCCAAAAGCTTGAAAATGCTCCCCTGAAACGTTTGGCAATGGAAACAGAAGGCTTTCTATCACAGGACAAGAAATCAGCCCTCAAAAACCTAACCGGCAGAAAATTTTTTTTTGAAAAAAACCCCTAAGCCCCGGGGTCACAATTTCAGCAAAAATCTGACTTTTGGCAATTCACTCAAAAATGGTGCCAAAAGCTTGAAAATGCTCCCCTGAAAGGTTTGGCACTCGAAACAGAAGGCTTTCTATCACAGAACAAGAAATCAGCCCTCAAAAACCTAACCGGCAGAAATTATTTTTTTGAAAAAAATCCCTAAGCCCCGGGGTCACAATTTCAGCAAAAATCTGACTTTTGGCAATTCACTCAAAAATGGTGCCAAGCGGTTGCAAATGCTCACCTGAATGCTTTGGTGATGGAAACAGAAGGCCTTTTTCTCACAGGACAAGAAATCAGCCCTCAAAAACTTAACCGGCAGAAAATATTTTTTTGAAAAAATCCCTAAGCCCCGGGGTCACAATTTCAGCAAAAATCTGACTTTTGGCAATTCACTCAAAAATGGTGCCAAAAGCTTGAAAATGCTCCCCTGAAAGGTTTGGCACTCGAAACAGAAGGCTTTTTATCACAGGACAAGAAATCAGCCCTCAAAAACCTAACCGGCAGAAAATATTTTTTTGAAAAAAAATCCCTAAGCCCCGGGGTCACAATTTCAGCAAAAATCTGACTTTTGGCAATTCACTCAAAAATGGTGCCGAAAGCTTGAAAATGCTCCCCTGAAACGTTTGGCAATGGAAACAGAAGGCTTTCTATCACAGGACAAGAAATCAGCCCTCAAAAACTTAACCGTCAGAAGATACTTTTTTGAAAAAATCCCTAAGCCCCGGGGTCACAATTTCAGCAAAAAACTGACTTTTGGCAATTCACTCAAAAATGGTTCCAAAAGCTTGAAAATGCTCTCCTGAAAGGTTTGGCACTCGAAACAGAAGGCTTTTTATCACAGGACAAGAAATCAGCCCTCAAAACTTAACCGTCAGAAGATACTTTTTTGAAAAAATCCCTAAGCCCCGGGGTCACAATTTCAGCAAAAATCTGACTTTTGGCAATTCACTCAAAAATGGTGCCAAAAGCTTGAAAATGCTCCCCTGAAACGTTTGGCAATGGAAACAGAAGGCTTTCTATCACAGGACAAGAAATCAGCCCTCAAAAACCTAACCAGCAGAAAATTTTTTTTTGAAAAAAAATCCCTAAGCCCCGGGGTCACAATTTCAGCAAAAATCTGACTTTTGGCAATTCACTCAAAAATGGTGCCAAGTGGTTGCAAATGCTCACCTGAAAGGTTTGACACTCGAAACAGAAGGCTTTTTATTACAGGACAAGAAATCAGCCCTCAAAAACCTAACCGGCAGAAAATATTTTTTTGAAAAAAATCCCTAAGCCCCGGGGTCACAATTTCAGCAAAAATCTGACTTTTGGCAATTCACTCAAAAATGGTGCCAAAAGCTTGAAAATGCTCCCCTGAAACGTTTGGCAATGGAAACAGAAGGCTTTCTATCACAGGACAAGAAATCAGCCCTCAAAAACTTAACCGTCAGAAGATACTTTTTTGAAAAAATCCCTAAGCCCCGGGGTCACAATTTCAGCAAAAATCTGACTTTTGGCAATTCACTCAAAAATGGTGCCAAAAGCTTGAAAATGCTCCCCTGAAACATTTGGCAATGGAAACAGAAGGCTTTCTATCACAGGACAAGAAATCAGCCCTCAAAAACCTAACCGGCACAAAACTTTTTTTTGAAAAAATCCCTAAGCCCCGGGGTCACAATTTCAGCAAAAATCTGACTTTTGGCAATTCACTCAAAAATGGTGCCAAGTGGTTGCAAATGCTCACCTGAAAGGTTTGACACTCGAAACAGAAGGCTTTTTATTACAGGACAAGAAATCAGCCCTCAAAAACTTAACCGTCAGAAGATACTTTTTTGAAAAAATCCCTAAGCCCCGGGGTCACAATTTCAGCAAAAATCTGACTTTTGGCAATTCACTCAAAAATGGTGCCAAAAGCTTGAAAATGCTCTCCTGAAAGCTATAGCCATGGAAACAGAAGGCCTGTTATCACAGGACAAGAAATCAGCCCTCAAAAACCTAACCGGCAGAAAATATTCACAATTTCAGCAAAAATCTGACTTTTGGCAATTCACTCAAAAATGGTGGCAAAAGCTTGAAAATGCTCCCCTGAAATGTTTGGCAATGGAAACAGAAGGCTTTCTATCACAGGACAAGAAATCAGCCCTCAAAAACCTAACCGGCAGAAAATATTTTTTTGAAAAAATCCCGAAGCCCCGGGGTCACAATTTCAGCAAAAATCCGACTTTTGCCAATTCACTCAAAAATGGTGCCAAAAGCTTGAAAATGCTCTCCTGAAAGGTTTGGCACTCAAAACAGAAGGCTTTTTATCACAGGACAAGAAATCAGCCCTCAAAAACTTAACCGTCAGAAGATACTTTTTTGAAAAAATCCCTAAGCCCCGGGGTCACAATTTCAGCAAAAATCTAACTTTTGGCAATTCACTCAAAAATGGTGCCAAGCGGTTGCAAATGCTCATCTGAATGCTTTGGTGATGGAAACAGAAGGGTTTTTCTCACAGGACAAGAAATCAGCCCTCAAAAACTTAACCGTAAGAAGATATTTTTTTGAAAAAATCCCTAAGCCCCGGGGTCACAATTTCAGCAAAAAACTGACTTTTGGCAATTCACTCAAAAATGGTTCCAAAAGCTTGAAAATGCTCTCCTGAAAGGTTTGGCACTCGAAACAGAAGGCTTTTTATCACAGGACAAGAAATCAGCCCTCAAAAACTTAACCGTCAGAAGATACTTTTTTGAAAAAATCCCTAAGCCCCGGGGTCACAATTTCAGCAAAAATCTGACTTTTGGCAATTCACTCAAAAATGGTGCCAAAAGCTTGAAAATGCTCCCCTGAAACGTTTGGCAATGGAAACAGAAGGCTTTCTATCACAGGACAAGAAATCAGCCCTCAAAAACCTAACCAGCAGAAAATATTTTTTTGAAAAAAATCCCTAAGCCCCGGGGTCACAATTTCAGCAAAAATCTGACTTTTGGCAATTCACTCAAAAATGGTGCCAAAAGCTTGAAAAAGCTCCCCTGAAACGTTCGGCAATGGAAACAGAAGGCTTTCTATCACAGGACAAGAAATCAGCCCTCAAAAACTTAACCGTCAGAAGATACTTTTTTGAAAAAATCCCTAAGCCCCGGGGTCACAATTTCAGCAAAAAACTGACTTTTGGCAATTCACTCAAAAATGGTTCCAAAAGCTTGAAAATGCTCTCCTGAAAGGTTTGGCACTCGAAACAGAAGGCTTTTTATCACAGGACAAGAAATCAGCCCTCAAAAACTTAACCGTCAGAAGATACTTTTTTGAAAAAATCCCTAAGCCCCGGGGTCACAATTTCAGCAAAAATCTGACTTTTGGCAATTCACTCAAAAATGGTGCCAAAAGCTTGAAAATGCTCCCCTGAAACGTTTGGCAATGGAAACAGAAGGCTTTCTATCACAGGACAAGAAATCAGCCCTCAAAAACCTAACCAGCAGAAAATATTTTTTTGAAAAAAATCCCTAAGCCCCGGGGTCACAATTTCAGCAAAAATCTGACTTTTGGCAATTCACTCAAAAATGGTGCCAAAAGCTTGAAAATGCTCCCCTGAAAGGTTTGGCACTCGAAACAGAAGGCTTTTTATCACAGGACAAGAAATCAGCCCTCAAAAACCTAACCGGCAGAAATTATTTTTTTGAAAAAAATCCCTAAGCCCCGGGGTCACAATTTCAGCAAAAATCTGACTTTTGGCAATTCACTCAAAAATGGTGCCAAAAGCTTGAAAATGCTCCCCTGAAACATTTGGCAATGGAAACAGAAGGCTTTCTATCACAGGACAAGAAATCAGCCCTCAAAAACCTAACCGGCACAAAACTTTTTTTTGAAAAAATCCCTAAGCCCCGGGGTCACAATTTCAGCAAAAATCTGACTTTTGGCAATTCACTCAAAAATGGTGCCAAGTGGTTGCAAATGCTCACCTGAAAGGTTTGACACTCGAAACAGAAGGCTTTTTATTACAGGACAAGAAATCAGCCCTCAAAAACTTAACCGTCAGAAGATACTTTTTTGAAAAAATCCCTAAGCCCCGGGGTCACAATTTCAGCAAAAATCTGACTTTTGGCACTTCACTCAAAAATGGTGCCAAGCGGTTGCAAATGCTCACCTGAATGCTTTGGTGATGGAAACAGAAGGCTTTTTCTCAAAGGACAAGAAATCAGCCCTCAAAAACTTAACCGTAAGAAGATATTTTTTTGAAAAAATCCCTAAGCCCCGGGGTCACAATTTCAGCAAAAAACTGACTTTTGGCAATTCACTCAAAAATGTTGCCAAAAGCTTGAAAATGCTCCCCTGAAACGTTTGGCAATGGAAACAGAAGGCTTTCTATCACAGGACAAGAAATCAGCCCTCAAAAACCTAACCGGCAGAAAATTTTTTTTTTGAAAAAAACCTCTAAGCCCCGGGGTCACAATTTCAGCAAAAATCTGACGTTTGGCAATTCACGAAAAAATGGTGCCAAAAGCTTGAAAATGCTCCCCTGAAAGGTTTGGCACTCGAAACAGAAGGCTTTTTATCACAGGACAAGAAATCAGCCCTCAAAAACCTAACCGGCAGAAAATATTTTTTTGAAAAAATCCCTAAGCCCCGGGGTCACAATTTCAGCAAAAATCTGACTTTTGGCAATTCACTCAAAAATGGTGCCAAAAGCTTGAAAATGCTCCCCTGAAACGTTTGGCAATGGAAACAGAAGGCTTTCTATCACAGGACAAGAAATCAGCCCTCAAAAACCTAACCGGCAGAAAATATTTTTTTGAAAAAAATCCCTAAGCCCCGGGGTCGCAATTTCAGCAAAAATCTGACTTTTGGCAATTCACTCAAAAATGGTGCCAAAAGCTTGAAAATGCTCCCCTGAAACGTTTGGCAATGGAAACAGAAGGCTTTCTATCACAGGACAAGAAATCAGCCCTCAAAAACTTAACCGTCAGAAGATACTTTTTTGAAAAAATCCCTAAGCCCCGGGGTCACAATTTCAGCAAAAAACTGACTTTTGGCAATTCACTCAAAAATGGTTCCAAAAGCTTGAAAATGCTCTCCTGAAAGGTTTGGCACTCGAAACAGAAGGCTTTTTATCACAGGACAAGAAATCAGCCCTCAAAAACTTAACCGTCAGAAGATACTTTTTTGAAAAAATCCCTAAGCCCCGGGGTCACAATTTCAGCAAAAATCTGACTTTTGGCAATTCACTCAAAAATGGTGCCAAAAGCTTGAAAATGCTCCCCTGAAACGTTTGGCAATGGAAACAGAAGGCTTTCTATCACAGGACAAGAAATCAGCCCTCAAAAACCTAACCAGCAGAAAATTTTTTTTTGAAAAAAATCCCTAAGCCCCGGGGTCACAATTTCAGCAAAAATCTGACTTTTGGCAATTCACTCAAAAATGGTGCCAAAAGCTTGAAAATGCTCCCCTGAAAGGTTTGGCACTCGAAACAGAAGGCTTTTTATCACAGGACAAGAAATCAGCCCTCAAAAACCTAACCGGCAGAAATTATTTTTTTGAAAAAAATCCCTAAGCCCCGGGGTCACAATTTCAGCAAAAATCTGACTTTTGGCAATTCACTCAAAAATGGTGCCAAAAGCTTGAAAATGCTCCCCTGAAACATTTGGCAATGGAAACAGAAGGCTTTCTATCACAGGACAAGAAATCAGCCCTCAAAAACCTAACCGGCACAAAACTTTTTTTTGAAAAAATCCCTAAGCCCCGGGGTCACAATTTCAGCAAAAATCTGACTTTTGGCAATTCACTCAAAAATGGTGCCAAGTGGTTGCAAATGCTCACCTGAAAGGTTTGACACTCGAAACAGAAGGCTTTTTATTACAGGACAAGAAATCAGCCCTCAAAAACTTAACCGTCAGAAGATACTTTTTTGAAAAAATCCCTAAGCCCCGGGGTCACAATTTCAGCAAAAATCTGACTTTTGGCACTTCACTCAAAAATGGTGCCAAAAGCTTGAAAATGCTCCCCTGAAAGGTTTGGCACTCGAAACAGAAGGCTTTTTATTACAGGACAAGAAATCAGCCCTCAAAAACTTAACCGGCAGAAAATATTTTTTTGAAAAAATCCCTAAGCCCCGGGGTCACAATTTCAGCAAAAAACTGACTTTTGGCAATTCACTCAAAAATGTTGCCACAAGCTTGAAAATGCTCCCCTGAAACGTTTGGCACTCGAAACAGAAGGCTTTTTATCACAGGACAAGAAATCAGCCCTCAAAAACCTAACCGGCAGAAAAATTTTTTTTGAAAAAAACCCCTAAGCCCCGGGGTCACAATTTCAGCAAAAATCTGACGTTTGGCAATTCACTCAAAAATGGTGCCAAAAGCTTGAAAATGCTCCCCTGAAACGTTTGGCAATGGAAACAGAAGGCTTTCTATCACAGGACAAGAAATCAGCCCTCAAAAACCTAACCGGCAGAAAATATTTTTTTGAAAAAAATCCCTAAGCCCCGGGGTCACAATTTCAGCAAAAATCTGACTTTTGGCAATTCACTCAAAAATGGTGCCAAAAGCTTGAAAATGCTCCCCTGAAACGTTTGGCAATGGAAACAGAAGGCTTTCTATCACAGGACAAGAAATCAGCCCTCAAAAACCTAACCGGCAGAAAACTTTTTTTTGAAAAAATCCCTAACCCCCGGGGTCACAATTTCAGCAAAAATCTGACTTTTGGCAATTCACTCAAAAATGGTGCCAAGCGGTTGCAAATGCTCACCTGAAAGGTTTGGCACTCGAAACAGAAGGCTTTTTATTACAGGACAAGAAATCAGCCCTCAAAAACTTAACCGTCAGAAGATACTTTTTTGAAAAAATCCCTAAGCCCCGGGGTCACAATTTCAGCAAAAATCTGACTTTTGGCAATTCACTCAAAAATGGTGGCAAAAGCTTGAAAATGCTCCCCTGAAATGTTTGGCAATGGAAACAGAAGGCTTTCTATCACAGGACAAGAAATCAGCCCTCAAAAACCTAACCGGCAGAAAATATTTTTTTGAAAAAATCCCGAAGCCCCGGGGTCACAATTTCAGCAAAAATCTGACTTTTGCCAATTCACTCAAAAATGGTGCCCAAAGCTTGAAAATGCTCTCCTGAAAGGTTTGGCACTCAAAACAGAAGGCTTTTTATCACAGGACAAGAAATCAGCCCTCAAAAACTTAACCGTCAGAAGATACTTTTTTGAAAAAATCCCTAAGTCCCGGGGTCACAATTTCAGCAAAAATCTAACTTTTGGCAATTCACTCAAAAATGGTGCCAAGCGGTTGCAAATGCTCACCTGAATGCTTTGGTGATGGAAACAGAAGGGTTTTTCTCACAGGACAAGAAATCAGCCCTCAAAAACTTAACCGGCAGAAAATATTTTTTTGAAAAAATTCCTAAGCCCCGGGGTCACAATTTCTGCAAAAATCTGACTTTTGGCAATTCACTCAAAAATGTTGCCACAAGCTTGAAAATGCTCCCCTGAAAGGTTTGGCACTCGAAACAGAAGGCTTTTTATCACAGGACAAGAAATCAGCCCTCAAAAACCTAACCGGCAGAAATTATTTTTTTGAAAAAAATCCCTAAGCCCCGGGGTCACAATTTCAGCAAAAATCTGACTTTTGGCAATTCACTCAAAAATGGTGCCAAAAGCTTGAAAATGCTCCCCTGAAACGTTTGGCAATGGAAACAGAAGGCTTTCTATCACAGGACAAGAAATCAGCCCTCAAAAACCTAACCGGCAGAAAATATTTTTTTGAAAAAACTCCCTAAGCCCCGGGGTCACAATTTCAGCAAAAATCTGACTTTTGGCAATTCACTCAAAAATGGTGCCAAAAGCTTGAAAATGCTCCCCTGAAACGTTTGGCAATGGAAACAGAAGGCTTTCTATCACAGGACAAGAAATCAGCCCTCAAAAACCTAACCGTCAGAAGATACTTTTTTGAAAAAATCCGTAAGCCCCGGGGTCACAATTTCAGCAAAAATCTGACTTTTGGCAATTCACTCAAAAATGGTGCCAAAAGCTTGAAAATGCTCCTCTGAAACGTTTGGCAATGGAAACAGAAGGCTTTCTATCACAGGACAAGAAATCAGCCCTCAAAAACTTAACCGTCAGAAGATACTTTTTTGAAAAAATCCCTAAGCCCCGGGGTCACAATTTCAGCAAAAATCTGACTTTTGGCAATTCACTCAAAAATGGTGCCAAAAGCTTGAAAATGCTCCCCTGAAACGTTTGGCAATGGAAACAGAAGGCTTTCTATCACAGGACAAGAAATCAGCCCTCAAAAACCTAACCGGCAGAAATTTTTTTTTTGAAAAAAATCCCTAAGCCCCGGGGTCACAATTTCAGCAAAAATCTGACTTTTGGCAATTCACTCAAAAATGGTGCCAAAAGCTTGAAAATGCTCCCCTGAAAGGTTTGGCACTCGAAACAGAAGGCTTTTTATCACAGGACAAGAAATCAGCCCTCAAAAACCTAACCGGCAGAAAATATTTTTTTGAAAAAAATCCCTAAGCCCCGGGGTCACAATTTCAGCAAAAATCTGACTTTTGGCAATTCACTCAAAAATGGTGCCAAGCGGTTGCAAATGCTCACCTGAATGCTTTGGTGATGGAAACAGAAGGCTTTTTATCACAGGACAAGAAATCAGCCCTCAAAAACTTAACCATAAGAAGATTTTTTTTGAAAAATCCCTAAGCCCCGGGGTCAAAATTTCAGCAAAAAACTGACTTTTGGCAATTCACTCAAAAATGGTGCCAAAAGCTTGGAAATGCTCTCCTGAAAGGTTTGGCACTCGAAGCAGTAGGCTTTTTATCACAGGACAAGAAATCAGCCCTCAAGAGCTTAATGGGCAGAAAATATTTTTTTGAAAAAATCCCTAAGCCCCGGGGTCACAATTTCAGCAAAAATCCGATTTTTGGCAATTCACTCAAAAATGGTGCCAAGCGGTTGCAAATGCTCACCTGAATGCTTTGGTGATGGAAACACAAGGGTTTTTCTCACAGGAGAAGAAATCAGCCCTCAAAAACTTAACCGGCAGAAAATATTTTTTTGAAAAAATCCCTAAGCCCCGGGGTCACAATTTCAGCAAAAAACTGACTTTTGGCAATTCACTCAAAAATGGTGCCAAAAGCTTGAAAATGCTCCCCTGAAACGTTTGGCAATGGAAACAGAAGGCTTTCTATCACAGGACAAGAAATCAGCCCTCAAAAACCTAACCGGCAGAAAAATTTTTTTTTTGAAAAAAATCCCTAAGCCCTGGGGTCACAATTTCAGCAAAAATCTGACTTTTGGCAATTCACTCAAAAATGGTGCCAAAAGCTTGAAAATGCTCCCCTGAAAGGTTTGGCACTCGAAACAGAAGGCTTTTTATCACAGGACAAGAAATCAGCCCTCAAAAACCTAACCGGCAGAAATTATTTTTTTGAAAAAAATCCCTAAGCCCCCGGGTCACAATTTCAGCAAAAATCTGACTTTTGGCAATTCACTCAAAAATGGTGCCAAAAGCTTGAAAATGCTCCCCTGAAACGTTTGGCAATGGAAACAGAAGGCTTTCTATCACAGGACAAGAAATCAGCCCTCAAAAACCTAACCGTCAGAAGATACTTTTTTGAAAAAATCCCTAAGCCCCGGGGTCACAATTTCAGCAAAAAACTGACCTTTGGCAATTCACTCAAAAATGGTGCCAAGCGGTTGCAAATGCTCACCTGAAAGGTTTGGCACTCGAAACAGAGGGCTTTTTATTACAGGACAAGAAATCAGCCCTCAAAAACTTAACCGTCAGAAGATACTTTTTTGAAAAAATCCCTAAGCCCCGGGGTCAAAATTTCAGCAAAAAACTGACTTTTGGCAATTCACTCAAAAATGGTGCCAAAAGCTTGAAAATGCTCCCCTGAAAGGTTTGGCAATGGAAACAGAAGGCTTTCTATTACAGGACAAGAAATCAGCCCTCAAAAACCTAACCGGCAGAAATTTTTTTTTTTGAAAAAATCCCGAAGCCCCGGGGTCACAATTTCTGCAAAAATCTGACTTTTGGCAATTCACTCAAAAATGTTGCCACAAGCTTGAAAATGCTCCCCTGAAAGGTTTGGCACTCGAAACAGAAGGCTTTTTATCACAGGACAAGAAATCAGCCCTCAAAAACCTAACCGGCAGAAATTATTTTTTTGAAAAAAAATCCCTAAGCCCCGGGGTCACAATTTCAGCAAAAATCTGACTTTTGGCAATTCACTCAAAAATGGTGCCAAAAGCTTGAAAATGCTCCCCTGAATCGTTTGGCAATGGAAACAGAAGGCTTTCTATCACAGGACAAGAAATCAGCCCTCAAAAACCTAACCGGCAGAAAATATTTTTTTGAAAGAATCCCTAAGCCCCGGGGTCACAATTTCAGCAAAAAACTGACTTTTGGCAATTCACTCAAAAATGGTGCCAAAAGCTTGAAAATGCTCTCCTGAAAGGTTTGGCACTCGAAACAGAAGGCTTTTTATCACAGGACAAGAAATCAGCCCTCAAAAACTTAACCGTAAGAAGATATTTTTTTGAAAAAATCCCTAAGCCCCGGGGTCAAAATTTCAGCAAAAAACTGACTTTTGGCAATTCACTCAAAAATGGTGCCAAAAGCTTGGAAATGCTCTCCTGAAAGGTTTGGCACTCGAAACAGAAGGCTTTTTATCACAGGACAAGAAATCAGCCCTCAAAAGCTTAATCGGCAGAAAATATTTTTTTGAAAAAACCCCTAAGCCCCGGGGTCACAATTTCAGCAAAAATCCAATTTTTGGCAATTCACTCAAAAATGGTGCCAAGCGGTTGCAAATGCTCACCTGAATGCTTTGGTGATGGAAACAGAAGGGTTTTTCTCACAGGACAAGAAATCAGCCCTCAAAAACTTAACCGGCAGAAAATATTTTTTTGCAAAAAATCCCTAAGCCCCGGGGTCACAATTTCAGCAAAACACTGACTTTTGGCAATTCACTCAAAAATGGTGCCAAAAGCTTGAAAATGCTCTCCTGAAAGCTATAGCCATGGAAACAGATGGCCTTTTATCACAGGACAAGAAATCAGCCCTCAAAAGCTTAATCGGCAGAAAATATTTTTTTGAAAAAATCCCTAAGCCCCGGGGTCACAATTTCAGCAAAAATCCGACTTTTGGCAATTCACTCAAAAATGGTGCCAACCGGTTGCAAATGCTCACCTGAAAGGTTTGGCACTCGAAACAGAAGGCTTTTTATCACAGGACAAGAAATCAGCCCTCAAAAACCTAACCGGCAGAAAATATTTTTTTGAAAAAATCCCTAAGCCCCGGGGTCACAATTTCAGCAAAAATCTGATTTTTGGCAATTCACTCAAAAATGGTGCCAAGCGGTTGCAAATGCTCACCTGAAAGGTTTGGCACTCGAAACAGAAGGCTTTTTATCACAGGACAAGGAATCAGCCCTCAAAAATTTAACTGTCAGAAGATACTTTTTTGAAAAAATCCCTAAGCCCCGGGGTCACAATTTCAGCAAAAATCTGACTTTTGGCAATTCACTCAAAAATGGTGCCAAGCGGTTGCAAATGCTCACCTGAATGCTTTGGTGATGGAAACAGAAGGGTTTTTCTCACAGGACAGGAAATCAGCCCTCAAAAACCTAACCGTCAGGGGGACTTCCGGGTTGGCGCCATCGCCGAATGGCGGACTCCCTCCGAGCTCCGGAGGGAGTCTGCTCGGCAGGGGCTGGGTCCTACCGCGCCAGCGACGCGGGGACCCTTAGAAACCACGGGAACGGATCCCGTGGACATGGTGACTCGGCTGGCACCGTTATCGCTCTCCCGGCTTGTGAAAGAGCCTTTTTAAAGGCTACGGATCGGGCGCCGGGGAGTAGCGTTGTGCTTTGAGTCCTCCGCTTCCCCTGCCGGGCGCAGCCGCATGCCATTCGGCGGAGAGCGCTGGCTTCTTCCAAAGGAAATTCGGACAATTGATCAACAACCCGTGAGTAATTGGGCAACCGGGTTTAAAAGGAGGAAAAAAGAAAATTTTTTCCGGATTTGGCACGAGCGGGAGGGGATCCAAAAAAGGAAGTCAGTCCCCTCCCTGATTGTAAACATGCTAAAACAAGGACTGAGAAACCAAGATCTATTCAGAAGCTTATTGATGATAAAAATTACCAACTCCACGATGTGAATTATAAGAACTGTGCTGGAGGAGAGGAGTCGAGGGTGAGGAAAAAGCAACCCCCCCCTGGGAACCGGGGCGATTCGGACAGCCTGGCGAAGAGAGATGGAGATTTTGACAGCTGTCAAAGGAGCTGTCAAAACTGGAAATTATAAAGAGGACTTTGCTACAAGTTCTTTGCTGGTTAATTTTGTTACAATTTGATATAAATATGGATATAAACTGTCGGGAAAAAGAAACAACAAATTGACTTTTGGATTAGAGGATACAAAGTTATTGTAATCCCTCTAGAGGGGATTCGGGACATTACAAGTGTCGTATGTGGAAAACTACTCTGGGATGTGTAAAGGTCTTATCTCCTGGGAAAGCTGCAGAACTGAAATATTATTTTGTCTACAGAGGTGACTATAACACAATAGAATCTTCTATTGAAGCAAGAAAGGAACTGGACGTAAGTCTGTGTCCCTGAATAACAAACCTCTGTAGAGACGTTAAATTTTGGAACAAGAATGTTTTGACAGCTGAACAAGACAGAAACCTGAGAAACCAAGAAATAAAAGAGTAGATGACTGAATACGACACGGAAAGAATAATGGGAGGAGCAACAAAAGATTAAAGAAAATTAAAGGCCTCTATTAGATTGGATTTTCGACGTTAAACATCATTAAGACAATCAAATCCGAAGAAAACAGCATGATGGACTGAGATAAATTTGGCTGTGGACTTAAGATCTCCAGGCCGACAACATACAGACAAATGGACATGGGGAATCAAAACCGGGGAAGGGAGGGGGAACCTTAGAATCCAAAGGCTTTGTAACCAACTTTTTGAATTTCTCTATACTTTCTATCTTATATTCTTTATAACTTTGATATTTTACGTTTCTGTTTTTTCTTTTTTTTTAGAAAGGGGGAACTCGTGGAAGAAATGAGAGCGGATCTTGGGGAAAATTTTGTTCTATTATAAGACGAGGAGTGATGCTAAGATGGTGTAAATTTAAATTGGTTTATGAGTATAATATATTAGGTTTAATTGGGGATGAGAACTTGTGGAACCAACTTAGATAAAGGGGAATACAATCGGGAGGGGAAGGAGGAAGTCCCAGAAAGAAGGTTATGAAAAGAAGGGTCTAAGTTAGTTTCTCTTTTTCTTTCTTTCCTTTATCTTTCTTATTTTCCTATTCTGTTATTATTGGAAATTTTAATAAATATGATTATAAAAAAAACAAACCTAACCGTCAGAAAATATTTTTTTGAAAAAATCCCTAAGCCCCGGGGTCACAATTTCAGCAAAAATCTGACTTTTGGCAATTCACTCAAAAATGGTGCCAAAAGCTTGAAAATGCTCTCCTGAAAGGTTTGGCACTCGAAACAGAAGGCTTTTTATCACAGGACAAGAAATCAGCCCTCAAAAACTTAACCGTAAGAAGAAATTTTTTTTAAAAAAATCCCTAGGCCCCGGGGTCAAAATTTCAGCAAAAAATTGACTTTTGGCAATTCACTCAAAAATGGTGCCAAACGCTTGAAAATGCTCTCCTGAAAGGTTTGGCACTCGAAACAGAAGGCTTTTTATCACAGGACAAGAAATCAGCCCTCAAAAACTTAACCGTAAGAAGATATTTTTTTGAAAAAATCCCTAAGCCCCGGGGTCACAATTTCAGCAAAAATCCGACTTTTGGCAATTCACTCAAAAATGGTGCCAAAAGCTTGGAAATGCTCCCCTGAAAGGTTTGGCACTCGAAACAGAAGGCTTTTTATCACAGGACAAGAAATCAGCCCTCAAAAACCTAACCGGCAGAAAATATTTTTTTGAAAAAATCCCTAAGCCCCGGGGTCAAAATTTCAGCAAAAAACTGACTTTTGGCAATTCACTCAAAAATGGTGCCAAACGCTTGAAAATGCTCTCCTGAAAGGTTTGGCACTCGAAACAGAAGGCTTTTTATCACAGGACAAGAAATCAGCCCTCAAAAACTTAAGCGGCAAAAATATTTTTTTGAAAAAATCCCTAAGCCCCGGGGTCACAATTTCAGCAAAAATCTGACTTTTGGCAATTCACTCAAAAATGGTGCCAAAAGCTTGAAAATGCTCTCCTGAAAGGTTTGGCACTCGAAACAGAAGGCTTTTTATCACAGGACAAGAAATCAGCCCTCAAAAACTTAACCGTAAGAAGCTATTTTTTTGAAAAAAATCCCTAAGCCCCGGGGTCAAAATTTCAGCAAAAAACTGACTTTTGGCAATTCACTCAAAAATGGTGCCAAACGCTTCGAAATGCTCTCCTGAAAGGTTTGGCACTCGAAACAGAAGGCTTTTTATCACAGGACAAGAAATCAGCCCTCAAAAATTAAGCGGCAAAAATATTTTTTTGAAAAAATCCCTAAGCCCCGGGGTCACAATTTCAGCAAAAAACTGACTTTTGGCAATTCACTCAAAAATGGATACAAAAGCCTGAAAATGCTCTCCTGAAAGCTATGGCCATGGAAACAGAAGGCCTTTTATCACAGGACAAGAAATCAGCCCTCAAAAGCTTAACCGTCAGAAGATACTTTTTTGAAAAAATCCCTAAGCCTCGGGGTCACAATTTCAGCAAAAATCTGACTTTTGGCAATTCACTCAAAAATGGTGCCAAAAGCTTGAAAATGCTCTCCTGAAAGGTTTGGCACTCGAAACAGAAGGCTTTTTATCACAGGACAAGAAATCAGCCCTCAAAAACTTAACCGTAAGAAGCTATTTTTTTGAAAAAAATCCCTAAGCCCCGGGGTCACAATTTCAGCAAAAATCTGACTTTTGGCAATTCACTCAAAAATGGTGGCAAAAGCTTGAAAATGCTCCCCTGAAACGTTTGGCAATGGAAACAGAAGGCTTTCTATCACAGGACAAGAAATCAGCCCTCAAAAACCTAACCGGCAGAAAATATTTTTTTGAAAAAATCCCTAAGCCCTGGGGTCACAATTTCAGCAAAAATCTGACTTTTGGCAGTTCACTCAAAAATGGTGCCAAAAGCTTGAAAATGCTCTCCTGAAAGGTTTGGCACTCGAAACAGAAGGCTTTTTCTCAAAGGACAAGAAATCAGCCCTCAAAAACTTAACCGTAAGAAGATATTTTTTTGAAAAAATCCCTAAGCCCCGGGGTCACAATTTCAGCAAAAAACTGACTTTTGGCAATTCACTCAAAAATGGTGCCAAAAGCTTGGAAATGCTCCCCTGAAAGGTTTGGCACTCGAAACAGAAGGCTTTTTATCACAGGACAAGAAATCAGCCCTCAAAAACTTAACCGTAAGAAGCTATTTTTTTGAAAAAAAATCCCTAAGCCCCGGGGTCAAAATTTCAGCCAAAAACTGACTTTTGGCAATTCACTCAAAAATGGTGCCAAAAGCTTCGAAATGCTCTCCTGAAAGGTTTGGCACTCGAAACAGAAGGCTTTTTATCACAGGACAAGAAATCAGCCCTCAAAAATTAAGCGGCAAAAATATTTTTTTGAAAAAATCCCTAAGCCCCGGGGTCACAATTTCAGCAAAAAACTGACTTTTGGCAATTCACTCAAAAATGGATCCAAAAGCCTGAAAATGCTCTCCTGAAAGCTATGGCCATGGAAACAGAAGGCCTTTTATCACAGGACAAGAAATCAGCCATCAAAAACCTAACCGGCAGAAAATATTTTTTTGAAAAAATCCCTAAGCCTCGGGGTCACAATTTCAGCAAAAATACGACTTTTGGCAATTCACTCAAAAATGGTGCCAAAAGCTTGAAAATGCTCCGCTGAAAGGTTTGGCACTCGAAACAGAAGGCTTTTTATCACAGGACAAGAAATCAGCCCTCAAAAACTTAACAGTCAGAAGATATTTTTTTGAAAAAATCCGTAAGCCCCGGGGTCACAATTTCAGCAAAAATCCGACTTTTGGCAATTCACTCAAAAATGGTGCCAAAAGCTTGGAAATGCTCCCCTGAAAGGTTTGGCACTCGAAACAGAAGGCTTTTTATCACAGGACAAGAAATCAGCCCTCAAAAACCTAACCGGCAGAAAATATTTTTTTGAAAAAATCCCTAAGCCCCGGGGTCAAAATTTCAGCAAAAAACTGACTTTTGGCAATTCACTCAAAAATGGTGCCAAACGCTTGAAAATGCTCTCCTGAAAGGTTTGGCACTCGAAACAGAAGGCTTTTTATCACAGGACAAGAAATCAGCCCTCAAAAACTTAAGCGGCAAAAATATTTTTTTGAAAAAATCCCTAAGCCCCGGGGTCACAATTTCAGCAAAAATCTGACTTTTGGCAATTCACTCAAAAATGGTGCCAAAAGCTTGAAAATGCTCTCCTGAAAGGTTTGGCACTCGAAACAGAAGGCTTTTTATCACAGGACAAGAAATCAGCCCTCAAAAACTTAACCGTAAGAAGCTATTTTTTTGAAAAAAATCCCTAAGCCCCGGGGTCACAATTTCAGCAAAAAACTGACTTTTGGCAATTCACTCAAAAATGGATACAAAAGCCTGAAAATGCTCTCCTGAAAGCTATGGCCATGGAAACAGAAGGCCTTTTATCACAGGACAAGAAATCAGCCCTCAAAAGCTTAACCGTCAGAAGATACTTTTTTGAAAAAATCCCTAAGCCCCGGGGTCACAATTTCAGCAAAAATCTGACTTTTGGCAATTCACTCAAAAATGGTGCCAAAAGCTTGAAAATGCTCTCCTGAAAGGTTTGGCACTCGAAACAGAAGGCTTTTTATCACAGGACAAGAAATCAGCCCTCAAAAACTTAACCGTAAGAAGCTATTTTTTTGAAAAAAATCCCTAAGCCCCGGGGTCACAATTTCAGCAAAAATCTGACTTTTGGCAATTCACTCAAAAATGGTGCCAAAAGCTTGAAAATGCTCCCCTGAAACGTTTGGCAATGGAAACAGAAGGCTTTCTATCACAGGACAAGAAATCAGCCCTCAAAAACCTAACCGGCACAAAACATTTTTTTGAAAAAATCCCTAAGCCCCGGGGTCACAATTTCAGCAAAAATCTGACTTTTGGCAGTTCACTCAAAAATGGTGCCAAAAGCTTGAAAATGCTCTCCTGAAAGGTTTGGCACTCGAAACAGAAGGCTTTTTATCACAGGACAAGAAATCAGCCCTCAAAAACCTAACCGGCAGAAAATATTTTTTTGAAAAAAATCCCTAAGCCCCGGGGTCACAATTTCAGGAAAAATCCGACTTTTGGCAATTCACTCAAAAATGGTGCCAAGCGGTTGCAAATGCTCACCTGAATGCTTTGGTGATGGAAACAGAAGGCTTTTTCTCAAAGGACAAGAAATCAGCCCTCAAAAACTTAACCGTAAGAAGATATTTTTTTGAAAAAATCCCTAAGCCCCGGGGTCACAATTTCAGCAAAAAACTGACTTTTGGCAATTCACTCAAAAATGGTGCCAAAAGCTTGGAAATGCTCCCCTGAAAGGTTTGGCACTCGAAACAGAAGGCTTTTTATCACAGGACAAGAAATCAGCCCTCAAAAACTTAACCGTAAGAAGCTATTTTTTTGAAAAAAAATCCCTAAGCCCCGGGGTCAAAATTTCAGCCAAAAACTGACTTTTGGCAATTCACTCAAAAATGGTGCCAAAAGCTTCGAAATGCTCTCCTGAAAGGTTTGGCACTCGAAACAGAAGGCTTTTTATCACAGGACAAGAAATCAGCCCTCAAAAATTAAGCGGCAAAAATATTTTTTTGAAAAAATCCCTAAGCCCCGGGGTCACAATTTCAGCAAAAAACTGACTTTTGGCAATTCACTCAAAAATGGATCCAAAAGCCTGAAAATGCTCTCCTGAAAGCTATGGCCATGGAAACAGAAGGCCTTTTATCACAGGACAAGAAATCAGCCATCAAAAACCTAACCGGCAGAAAATATTTTTTTGAAAAAATCCCTAAGCCTCGGGGTCACAATTTCAGCAAAAATACGACTTTTGGCAATTCACTCAAAAATGGTGCCAAAAGCTTGAAAATGCTCCGCTGAAAGGTTTGGCACTCGAAACAGAAGGCTTTTTATCACAGGACAAGAAATCAGCCATCAAAAACCTAACCGGCAGAAAATATTTTTTTGAAAAAATCCCTAAGCCTCGGGGTCACAATTTCAGCAAAAATACGACTTTTGGCAATTCACTCAAAAATGGTGCCAACCGGTTGCAAATGCTCACCTGAATGCTTTGGTGATGGAAACAGAAGGGTTTTTCTCACAGGACAAGAAATCAGCCCTCAAAAACCGTAAGAAGATATTTTTTTGAAAAAATCCCTAAGCCCCGGGGTCACAATTTCAGCAAAAAACTGACTTTTGGCAATTCACTCAAAAATGGTGCCAAAAGCTTGGAAATGCTCTCTTGAAAGGTTTGGCATTCGAAATAGAAGACTTTTTATCACAGGACAAGAAATCAGCCCTCAAAAACCTAACCGGCAGAAAATATTTTTTTGAAAAAATCCCTAAGCCCCGGGGTCACAATTTCAGCAAAAAACTGAGTTTTGGCAATTCACTCAAAAATGGTGCCAAAAGCTTGAAAATGCTCCCCTGAAAGGTTTGGCACTCGAAACAGAAGGCTTTTTATCACAGGACAAGAAATCAGCCCTCAAAAACCTAACCGGCAGAAAATATTTTTTTGAAAAAATCCCTAAGCCCCGGGGTCACAATTTCAGCAAAAATCCGACTTTTGGCAATTCACTCAAAAATGGTGCCAACCGGTTGCAAATGCTCACCTGAATGCTTTGGTGATGGAAACAGAAGGGTTTTTCTCACAGGACAAGAAATCAGCCCTCAAAAACTTAACCGTAAGAAGACATTTTTTTGAAAAAATCCCTAAGCCCCGGGGTCACAATTTCAGCAAAAATCCGACTTTTGGCAATTCACTCAAAAATGGTGCCAAAAGCTTGAAAATGCTCCCCTGAAAGGTTTGGCACTCGAAACAGAAGGCTTTTTATCACAGGACAAGAAATCAGCCCTCAAAAACCTAACCGGCAGAAAATATTTTTTTGAAAAAATCCCTAAGCCCCGGGGTCACAATTTCAGCAAAAAACTGACTTTTGGCAATTCACTCAAAAATGGTGCCAAAAGCTTGAAAATGCTCTCCTGAAAGGTTTGGCACTCGAAACAGAAGGCTTTTTATCACAGGACAAGAAATCAGCCCTCAAAAACTTAACCGTCAGAAGAAAAAATCCCTAAGCCCCGGGGTCAAAATTTCAGCAAAAAACTGACTTTTGGCAATTCACTCAAAAATGGTGACAAAAGCTTGAAAATGCTCTCCTGAAAGGTTTGGCACTCGAAACAGAAGGCTTTTTATCACAGGACAAGAAATCAGCCCTCAAAAACTTAACCGTAAGAAGATTTTTTTTGAAAAAATCCCTAAGCCCCGGGGTCACAATTTCAGCAAAAATCCGACTTTTGGCAGTTCACTCAAAAATGGTGCCAACCGGTTGCAAATGCTCACCTGAAAGGTTTGGCACTCGAAACAGAAGGCTTTTTATCACAGGACAAGAAATCAGCCCTCAAAAACCTAACCGGCAGAAAATATTTTTTTGAAAAAAATCCCTAAGCCCCGGGGTCACAATTTCAGCAAAAATCTGACTTTTGGCAATTCACTCAAAAATGGTGCCAAAAGCTTGAAAATGCTCCCCTGAAACGTTTGGCAATGGAAACAGAGGGGTTTCTATCACAGGACAAGAAATCAGCCCTCAAAAACCTAACCGGCACAAAATACTTTTTTGAAAAAATCCCTAAGCCCCGGGGTCACAATTTCAGCAAAAATCCGACTTTTGGCAATTCACTCAAAAATGGTGCCAACCGGTAGCAAATGCTCACCTGAATGCTTTGGTGATGGAAACAGAAGGGTTTTTCTCACAGGACAAGAAATCAGCCCTCAAAAACTTAACCGTAAGAAGATATTTTTTTGAAAAAATCCCTAAGCCCCGGGGTCACAGTTTCAGCAAAAATCTGACTTTTGGCAATTCACTCAAAAATGGTGCCAAGCGGTTGCAAATGCTCACCTGAATGCTTTGGTGATGGAAACAGAAGGGTTTTTCTCACAGGACAAGAAATCAGCCCTCAAAAACTTAACCGGCAGAAAATATTTTTTTGAAAAAATCCCTAAGCCCCTGGGTCACAATTTCAGCAAAAATCTGACTTTTGGCAGTTCATTCAAAAATGGTGCCAACCGGTTGCAAATGCTCACCTGAAAGGTTTGGCACTCGAAACAGAAGGCTTTTTATCACAGGACAAGAAATCAGCCCTCGAAAATTTAACCGTCAGAAGATGCTTTTTTGAAAAAATCCCTAAGCCCCGGGGTCACAATTTCAGCAAAAAACTGACTTTTGGCAATTCACTCAAAAATGGTGCCAAAAGCTTGAAAATGCTCTCCTGAAAGGTTTGGCACTCGAAACAGAAGCCTTTTTATCACAGGACAAGAAATCAGCCCTCAAAAACTTAACCGTAAGAAGATATTTTTTTGAAAAAAATCCCTAAGCCCCGGGGTCAAAATTTCAGCAAAAAACTGACTTTTGGCAATTCACTCAAAAATGGTGCCAAACGCTTGAAAATGCTCTCCTGAAAGGTTTGGCACTCGAAACAGAAGGCCTTTTATCACAGGACAGGAAATCAGCCCTCAAAAACTTAAGCGGCAAAAATATTTTTTTGAAAAAATCCCTAAGCCCCGGGGTCACAATTTCAGCAAAAATCCGACTTTTGGCAATTCACTCAAAAATGCTGCCAAAAGCCTGAAAATGCTCTCCTGAAAGCTATGGCCATGGAAACAGAAGGCCTTTTATCACAGGACAAGAAATCAGCCCTCAAAAACTTAACCGGCAGAAAATATTTTTTTGAAAAAAATCCCTAAGCCCCGGGGTCACAATTTCAGCAAAAAACTGACTTTTGGCAATTCACTCAAAAATGGTTCCAAAAGCTTGAAAATGCTCTCCTGAAAGGTTTGGCACTCGAAACAGAAGGCTTTTTATCACAGGACAAGAAATCAGCCCTCAAAAACTTAACCGTCAGAAGATACTTTTTTGAAAAAATCCCTAAGCCCCGGGGTCACAATTTCAGCAAAAATCTGACTTTTGGCAATTCACTCAAAAATGGTGCCAACCGGTTGCAAATGCTCACCTGAATGCTTTGGTGATGGAAACAGAAGGGTTTTTCTCACAGGACAAGAAATCAGCCCTCAAAAACTTAACCGTAAGAAGATATTTTTTTGAAAAAATCCCTAAGCCCCGGGGTCACAATTTCAGCAAAAATCCGACTTTGGGCAATTCACTCAAAAATGGTGCCAACCGGTTGCAAATGCTCACCTGAAAGGTTTGGCACTCGAAACAGAAGGCTTTTTATCACAGGACAAGAAATCAGCCCTCAAAAACCTAACCGGCAGAAAATATTTTTTTGAAAAAAATCCCTAAGCCCCGGGGTCACAATTTCAGCAAAAATCTGACTTTTGGCAATTCACTCAAAAATGGTGCCAAAAGCTTGAAAATGCTCCCCTGAAACGTTTGGCAATGGAAACAGAGGGGTTTCTATCACAGGACAAGAAATCAGCCCTGAAAAACCTAACCGGCACAAAATACTTTTTTGAAAAAATCCCTAAGCCCCGGGGTCACAATTTCAGCAAAAATCCGACTTTTGGCAATTCACTCAAAAATGGTGCCAACCGGTAGCAAATGCTCACCTGAATGCTTTGGTGATGGAAACAGAAGGGTTTTTCTCACAGGACAAGAAATCAGCCCTCAAAAACTTAACCGTAAGAAGATATTTTTTTGAAAAAATCCCTAAGCCCCGGGGTCACAATTTCAGCAAAAATCTGACTTTTGGCAATTCACTCAAAAATGGTGCCAAGCGGTTGCAAATGCTCACCTGAATGCTTTGGTGATGGAAACAGAAGGGTTTTTCTCACAGGACAAGAAATCAGCCCTCAAAAACTTAACCGGCAGAAAATATTTTTTTGAAAAAATCCCTAAGCCCCTGGGTCACAATTTCAGCAAAAAACTGACTTTTGGCAATTCACTCAAAAATGGTTCCAAAAGCTTGAAAATGCTCTCCTGAAAGGTTTGGCACTCGAAACAGAAGGCTTTTTATCACAGGACAAGAAATCAGCCCTCAAAAACTTAACCGTCAGAAGATACTTTTTTGAAAAAATCCCTAAGCCCCGGGGTCACAATTTCAGCAAAAATCCGACTTTTGGCAATTCACTCAAAAATGGTGCCAACCGGTTGCAAATGCTCACCTGAATGCTTTGGTGATGGAAACAGAAGGGTTTTTCTCACAGGACAAGAAATCAGCCCTCAAAAACTTAACCGTAAGAAGATATTTTTTTGAAAAAATCCCTAAGCCCCGGGGTCACAATTTCAGCAAAAATCCGACTTTTGGCAATTCACTCAAAAATGGTGCCAAGCGGTTTCAAATGCTCACCTGAATGCTTTGGTGATGGAAACAGAAGGGTTTTTCTCACAGGACAAGAAATCAGCCCTCAAAAACTTAACCGTAAGAAGATATTTTTTTGAAAAAATCCCTAAGCCCCGGGGTCACAATTTCAGCAAAAATCTGACTTTTGGCAATTCACTCAAAAATGGTGCCAAAAGCTTGAAAATGCTCCCCTGAAACGTTTGGCAATGGAAACAGAGGGGTTTCTATCACAGGACAAGAAATCAGCCCTCAAAAACCTAACCGGCACAAAATACTTTTTTGAAAAAATCCCTAAGCCCCGGGGTCACAATTTCAGCAAAAATCCGACTTTTGGCAATTCACTCAAAAATGGTGCCAACCGGTAGCAAATGCTCACCTGAATGCTTTGGTGATGGAAACAGAAGGGTTTTTCTCACAGGACAAGAAATCAGCCCTCAAAAACTTAACCGTAAGAAGATATTTTTTTGAAAAAATCCCTAAGCCTCGGGGTCACAATTTCAGCAAAAATCTGACTTTTGGCAATTCACTCAAAAATGGTGCCAAGCGGTTGCAAATGCTCACCTGAAAGGTTTGGCACTCGAAACAGAAGGCTTTTTATCACAGGACAAGAAATCAGCCCTCGAAAATTTAACCGTCAGAAGATGCTTTTTTGAAAAAATCCCTAAGCCCCGGGGTCACAATTTCAGCAAAAAACTGACTTTTGGCAATTCACTCAAAAATGGTGCCAAAAGCTTGAAAATGCTCTCCTGAAAGGTTTGGCACTCGAAACAGAAGCCTTTTTATCACAGGACAAGAAATCAGCCCTCAAAAACTTAACCGTAAGAAGATATTTTTTTGAAAAAAATCCCTAAGCCCCGGGGTCAAAATTTCAGCAAAAAACTGACTTTTGGCAATTCACTCAAAAATGGTGCCAAACGCTTGAAAATGCTCTCCTGAAAGGTTTGGCACTCGAAACAGAAGGCCTTTTATCACAGGACAGGAAATCAGCCCTCAAAAACTTAAGCGGCAAAAATATTTTTTTGAAAAAATCCCTAAGCCCCGGGGTCACAATTTCAGCAAAAATCCGACTTTTGGCAATTCACTCAAAAATGCTGCCAAAAGCCTGAAAATGCTCTCCTGAAAGCTATGGCCATGGAAACAGAAGGCCTTTTATCACAGGACAAGAAATCAGCCCTCAAAAACTTAACCGGCAGAAAATATTTTTTTGAAAAAATCCCTAAGCCCCGGGGTCACAATTTCAGCAAAAATCCGACTTTGGGCAATTCACTCAAAAATGCTGCCAAAAGCCTGAAAATGCTCTCCTGAAAGCTATGGCCATGGAAACAGAAGGCCTTTTATCACAGGACAAGAAATCAGCCCTCAAAAACTTAACCGGCAGAAAATATTTTTTTGAAAAAAATCCCTAAGCCCCGGGGTCACAATTTCAGCAAAAAACTGACTTTTGGCAATTCACTCAAAAATGGTTCCAAAAGCTTGAAAATGCTCTCCTGAAAGGTTTGGCACTCGAAACAGAAGGCTTTTTATCACAGGACAAGAAATCAGCCCTCAAAAACTTAACCGTCAGAAGATACTTTTTTGAAAAAATCCCTAAGCCCCGGGGTCACAATTTCAGCAAAAATCCGACTTTTGGCAATTCACTCAAAAATGGTGCCAACCGGTTGCAAATGCTCACCTGAATGCTTTGGTGATGGAAACAGAAGGGTTTTTCTCACAGGACAAGAAATCAGCCCTCAAAAACTTAACCGTAAGAAGATATTTTTTTGAAAAAATCCCTAAGCCCCGGGGTCACAATTTCAGCAAAAATCCGACTTTGGGCAATTCACTCAAAAATGGTGCCAACCGGTTGCAAATGCTCCCCTGAAAGGTTTGGCACTCGAAACAGAAGGCTTTTTATCACAGGACAAGAAATCAGCCCTCGAAAATCTAACCGTCAGAAGATGCTTTTTTGAAAAAATCCCTAAGCCCCGGGGTCACAATTTCAGCAAAAAACTGACTTTTGGCAATTCACTCAAAAATGGTTCCAAAAGCTTGAAAATGCTCTCCTGAAAGGTTTGGCACTCGAAACAGAAGCCTTTTTATCACAGGACAAGAAATCAGCCCTCAAAAACTTAACCGTCAGAAGATACTTTTTTGAAAAAATCCCTAAGCCCCGGGGTCACAATTTCAGCAAAAATCTGACTTTTGGCAATTCACTCAAAAATGGTGGCAAAAGCTTGAAAATGCTCCCCTGAAAGGTTTGGCACTCAAAACAGAAGGCATTTTATCACAGGACAAGAAATCAGCCCTCAAAAACCTAACCGGCAGAAAATATTTTTTTGAAAAAAATCCCTAAGCCCCGGGGTCACAATTTCAGCAAAAATCTGACTTTTGGCAATTCACTCAAAAATGGTGCCAAAAGCTTGAAAATGCTCCCCTCAAACGTTTTTCAATGGAAACAGAAGGCTTTCTATCACAGGACAAGAAATCAGCCCTCAAAAACCTAACCGGCAGAAAATATTTTTTTGAAAAAATCCCTAAGCCCCGGGGTCACAATTTCAGCAAAAATCTGACTTTTGGCAATTCACTCAAAAATGGTGCCAAAAGCTTGAAAATGCTCCCCTGAAAGGTTTGGCACTCGAAACAGAAGGCTTTTTATCACAGGACAAGAAATCAGCCCTCAAAAACCTAACCGGCAGAAAATATTTTTTTGAAAAAAATCCCTAAGCCCCGGGGTCACAATTTCAGCAAAAATCTGATTTTTGGCAATTCACTCAAAAATGGTGCCAAAAGCTTGAAAGTGCTCTCCTGAAAGGTTTGGCACTCGAAACAGAAGGCCTTTTTTTTTTTGAAAAAATCCCTAAGCCCCGGGGTCACAATTTCAGCAAAAATCTGACTTTTGGCAATTCGCTCAAAAATGGTGCCAAGCGGTTGCAAATGCTCACCTGAAAGGTTTGGCACTTGAATCAGAAGGCTTTTTATCACAGGACAAGAAATCAGCCCTCAAAAATTTAACCGTCAGAAGATGCTTTTTTGAAAAAATCCCTAAGCCCCGGGGTCACAATTTCAGCAAAAAACTGACTTTTGGCAATTCACTCAAAAATGGTGCCAAAAGCTTGAAAGTGCTCTCCTGAAAGGTTTGGCACTCGAAACAGAAGGCCTTTTTTTTTTGAAAAAATCCCTAATCCCCGGGGTCACAATTTCAGCAAAAATCTGACTTTTGGCAATTCACTCAAAAATGGTGCCAAAAGCTTGAAAATGCTCCCCTGAAACGTTTCGCAATGGAAACAGAAGGCTTTCTATCACAGGACAAGAAATCAGCCCTCAAAAACCTAACCGGCACAAAATATTTTTTTGAAAAAATCCCTAAGCCCCGGGGTCACAATTTCAGCAAAAATCCGACTTTTGGCAATTCACTCAAAAATGGTGCCAAGCGGTTTCAAATGCTCACCTGAATGCTTTGGTGATGGAAACAGAAGGGTTTTTCTCACAGGACAAGAAATCAGCCCTCAAAAACTTAACCGTAAGAAGATATTTTTTTGAAAAAATCCCTAAGCCCCGGGGTCACAATTTCAGCAAAAATCTGACTTTTGGCAATTCACTCAAAAATGGTGCCAAAAGCTTGAAAATGCTCCCCTGAAAGGTTTGGCACTCGAAACAGAAGGCTTTTTATCACAGGACAAGAAATCAGCCCTCAAAAACTCAACCGTAAGAAGATATTTTTTTGAAAAAATCCCTAAGCCCCGGTGTCAGGGTTACTTCCAGATCCTAGCTCACAGAGGATCACGCTAGCCAGCGATCGTTAAATAAAAGTCTTTATTGAGTTACAGTCTCCATTCTCGAGCTGCTGCGTGCAACCCTACGTCTTATGCTTAGATCGGCGAAGCTCCGTCTGAGTCTCCGCCCCTTGCGCACCAACTTAATATCCTAGCCCTGCTCCACCTTTTCCGCCTGACAGTTCTCCTCTGGGTCCCTCTGCCCCCCTGGGTTTCTTCCTTCCGGGATTCTTCTGACGCTGACCCCCCTGACTCTCCTGTCTCCTTGCGCCGGGCTTTAGGACCTGGCTCCCTTTCCGGGCTGCCTACTGCGCCACCTTCCTGTGCATTTGAACTTGGCGCGCGCGCCCAACCTTCCACTTTCCGTCTAACCGTCACTTCGCTCCCCGATGAAGGTGTGGCCACTCCTGACTCGTGCCCTCCCTCCTGTTGCGAGCTGCCAGCGCTTGCTCCCTGGCGCTCTTCCTCTTTCCTACTCTCTGGCGGTGACGTTGGTCCCGATCTCCAACTGCTCCCCTCTGAGTCCCCTCTGGCTCTTTCTTCCTGGGGTGTCCCCCTAGTCTCCCCCCTTGCCCTGGCCACTGGTGCTCCTTTTTGTGAATCTTCTGATTCACTGGAAAGACTCGGAGATCTCGGGTCGTCGTCATCACTCATCCTTTCTTCTGCCTCCTCCCCCTCGCTCTCTGTTTCCTCCCTTGCCCTCGCCTCTGCTCCTGAACCCCTGACATCCATCCCCCCCTCGAAGCCCCCTCTTCCCCCCTCCCCTCCTTCCGGTGCGGGAACTGGGTGCTGCAGTGTCAAGGGGACGAATGTCGGGTACAGTTCGCTTCCCGTGGCGGGCCTCCATCCGAAGTCTTCCGGTTCTTCCTCCCTGCTCTCGTCGACGACGGTCACCTCTGCTTCCATCTCTGTGCCGCCGTGCTCGAGACCCTGGTCGTCCCCGAAAACGTCCATGTCCGTCTCTCCCTCGCTTCCTTCTGGAGGCGTTGCTCGTCCTGGACCCTCCAGCCACTTCCTGCGCCACTGCTCCTCTGGTCGATCATCCCACCAATACGAGGGTTCTGAAGCAGATCCCGAGGGCGACCCCTCCGGGGAACGGGCGTCTCGTGTCGGTTCCTCATCCGAGTCGAACCCCCGTAACGTGCTGGCTGAAAGCGTGGGCGTGAAAAGCCAGTCGTCGAAAAAGTCCGCTGGCATTGGCCTATGGGGGAAGAGGGCATGAAACTCTTCCTTGAGCAGAGGTTCATCTAAAGCGTAGCCCGGCACCCAGCTGTTGGCACTGGCCGGGGTGCCCTCCTTAGCGAGAAGGTATTCTACCCCCTCTTCCCCCCATCTGGAGTCCAAAATCTCCGTGACTTCGTTGAGGCGCACCTCCTGTGCCACTCCCCGTTGCCTGGTTCCCTCTCGGAGCGGACTCGGCGCCGTTCCGGGTTCCTGAAACCTGTGCGGTGCCTTGTAGGGAGTGAGCACCGATCTGTGGAACACCGGATGCATTCTGGAACCCTCCGGAAGCGCCAGCCTGAAGGCCACCGGGTTGACCTGCTCTTCGACTTGGTAGGGCCCCAGTTGCTTATGCCCTAGTTTCTTCTTGGCCAACGACCTGGCCGGCACTGCGTGGGCTGCTAACCAGACCCAGTCTCCCACATGGATCTCTTCGCCAACCCTTCTGTGTTTGTCTGCCTGCACCTTGTATGCGTGTTTGGCCAGCTCCAGGTGCCGCCGCAGCTGATCGTGGACCTCCTGCAACTCCGACGCGAACGCATCTGCTGTCTGCGGCTCCCCCTCCACCAGTCTTTCCAGTCCCGGGAAGGTTCTGGGGTGCCTCCCGTTGTTGGCGAAGAACGGCGTGACCCCCGTGGACACGTGCTTCGTGTTGTTGTAGGCGAACTCGGCGAGCGGCAGGTAACCCACCCACGTCGCAGGCTGTTGATTCGCATAGCATCTCAGGTACTGCTGCATGATGGCATTGACCCGCTCCGCTTGCCCGTTGGTCTGCGGGTGTCTCGCCGACGCCAGGTTGATCTTGACGTTTAGGAAGCCCATCAGCTTCTGCCAGAAATTCGAGATGAACTGCCGCCCGCGGTCGGACAGAATAGACCGTGGCAGACCGTGAACCTTGAACACGTGGTCTATGAACAGTTTGGCGGTTTGTTCCGCCGTGGCCACCTTCGCACACGGGATGAAACGTGCCATCTTGGAGAACAAGTCCACCACCACCAGCACGGCCGTCTTGCCCCTCGAGCTGGGCAGATCCGTGACGAAGTCCAGGGCGACTCTCTCCCATGGTTCGACCGGAGTTTGCAGCGGTTCTAACAGTCCGGCCGGCGGTCTGTGCACTGGTTTGGCCCTCTGGCAGGTGTCGCACCTCGCCACGTAGTCCGCGACCTCCCCTCTCATTCCGGGCCACCAGAAATCCCTGGCGACTAATTCCACCGTCTTCTCCTTGCCAAAGTGCCCGGCAGTTGGCGCGTCGTGCAGCTGATGCAGTACCTTGGCGCGAAGTTCGTCTCCCGGCACGTAGATGGCCCCTTTGCGGATGAGCAATCCATCTCTCAGCTGGAACCCGTCGGTCGCTGCCGTGCCCCTTTGCATCTCTGCCATCTTTGCTTGCGCGAAGGAGTCATTCTGCAACGCTCGTCGCACCACCTCCAGGTCCACTGTCGCCGCAGCGCACGCCCACACTGTTGGTGCGAAGATGTGCATGGCGGCCGCTGGCGTGGCGTCCTCCAGATACTGTGGCTTACGGGAGAGCGCGTCCGCCATGATGTTGGTGTCCCCCGGGACATACGCTATCCGGAAGTCGAAGTTCGCAAAGAACTCAGCCCAACGTATCTGCCTCTGGTTCAGGAACTGTGCCGTGCGCCAGTGCTCCAGATTCTTGTGGTCCGTGCAGACCTGCACCGTGTGCTTGGCTCCAATCAGGAAGTGCCTCCATGCTTTGAACGCTGCATGAATAGCCAGCAACTCCCTGTCCCAGATGGTGTAGTTCTGTTCGGACTTGCTGAGCTTCCTGGAGTAAAACGCTCCGGGCCTCCAAACCCCCTGCGGGTCCTTCTGCAGCAGGACTGCTCCGACGGCCCTGTCCGAGGCGTCTGTTTCAACTCTCATCGGCCTGCTGGGGTCGACATGAAGCAGCTGTTCCTCCGACGCGAAAAGACGCTTGAGTGCCTGAAAGGACTGCTCCGCCTGCGCTGTCCAGATGAACTTCTTTTTCTTGGAACTGAGCGTGTCCGTGATGGCCGCTGTCTGCATAGCGAAGCCTTTGATGAACTTGCGATAGAAGTTCGCGAAGCCGACAAACCGTTGGACCTCCTTCCGGTTGCGTGGGCTTTTCCAATCCAACACCGCTCGAACCTTGGCGCTGTCCATGGCGAGCCCCTTGTCAGACAACTTGTAGCCCAGGAAATCCACCTCCGTCACGTCGAATTGGCACTTCTCCAGCTTGGCGTAAAGCCTATGTTGCTGGAGCCTGCTCAGCACTTCCCTGACGTGTCTGTCATGCTCCTGCTGCGATTCCGAAAAGATCAGGATGTCATCCAAGAAACAGACGCACGTCTTGTAGAGGAGCCCCGCCAACACATGATGCATGAAAGCTTGAAAAACGTGGGAGCCATTTTGCAATCCAAAAGGCATAACTCTATATTCGTAGGTGCCCAGGGGCGTGAACATGGCTGTCTTCCACTCATCTCCTTCCCGCATGCGAATGAGGTTGTACGCCCCTCGCAGGTCCAACTTGGTGAACACGCTGCCCTTGCGTACTTTTGCGAGGAGGTCGTCGATTCGGGGCATGGGGAAGTCCGACGGCTTGGTGACACTGTTCAAAATGCGGTAGTCCACTACGAGTCTTTTTTGGGGCGTGTCTCGCTTCTTCACAAAGAATACAGGACTGCCCCCCGCTGCCTGGGACTCTCGGATGAAACCGCGCTTCAAATTATGATCTATGAACTCTTTGAGTTCCTGCAGTTCGTCTTCAGACATGGAATACAGCTTCCCTTTGGGCAGCGCCGCCCCCGGCAGCAGGTCAATTTTGCAGTCATATGGTTTGTGGGGGGGTAGCTTGTCTGCCTCCTTCTCGCAGAAAACCTCCAAAAATTCTGTGTACTTGTGGGGAATCGCTTGCAGCGTGCCTAGCAGCAGCTGTGACTCCTCTTGCTCCCCTTCCTGCTGGGGCATGATGCAGTGTTCAGCACAAAAGGAAGAGCCGAAGGTCAGCTGCCTCTGGTACCAAGCCAGCGTCGGGCTGTGCTTGTCCAGCCAACTCATGCCCAATACAATAGGCGTGTCCGAGAGTTGAGTGACGTTGAAGCTGATGATTTCCCTGTGATTTCCAAGCCGCAGCACCATAGGTGGCGTCTGCTTCACCACTTGCCCCCCTAACAGCTCCCTGCCATCCACCGTGACAACCTGCAGGGGCAGCGTGGCAGGCAGCAACTGTATAGCGTGCCAGTCGACAAAGTCCTGCCCTATGAAGTCTGCATTGCTTCCCGAGTCGACGGTGATTGGCACGTCCATGGTGATTCCATTGGGTAGCTGGAGCGATGCGGTGAGCCTCACTACTGGCTTGGGCGGGAGGGGGTCCATGGGCGGTAAAATCTCTGGGGACTGCTTCACTGACACGTCTGGCTGGGCCCCAGTGCCTCTTCCTCCAGCCAGACATCGTCGTTTCCCTGCTGTGGTTCTCCGTGCTGCGTTGCTGCAGTCACCATTGCTGAGGCTGCAGTGTGCTTGTGGAGCCTCCGGGGACACTCTTTCGCCATATGCCCTGGATCCTCGCAGATATAACACTTCCTGTTCCCTCTAGGAGGCTTCGCTTTCACTGCTGCCGGTGCTAGGGCTCTGGCTGCTGACTGAGCCCTTGCACTCCCAACCTCCATCGGTTCCACCCCTCCCCCTGTTGGAGGCGTGGATTGCGCACGCGCTGCTTCTCTGGGAAGGAAGGAGGAGCCCCTGGCTGGTTCGCGCCCACTGCGCCCTTCGTCCCTGCTCCACGGACGTTCTTCCAGCCGCACCCCCACCGCCAGCGCCCTCTGAACGATCTCCTGCGTGGTCCGGGGTCTCCCCCCCCTCGCAATCTCATCTTTAACCGAGTTGTGCAAGCCCTCCCAAAAAAGGTCTCTGACAGGAGCCGAATCTCTGTCCCATTCCAGGGCACTGACCAAAGCGAAAAAGCGGGCATGATACTGCCTTACGCTGGCCCTCCCTTGCCTTAGTCCATGCACCTCCTTTCGGGCAAGATCCACGTCAATGCTTGATAAAAAACAGCCATCCATCGCTTTAATAAAGGCGTCCGCATTTTGGAGCGCAGGATCCTTATCTCTCCACAAATTGCGCAGCCATGCTTTTGCGTCTCCATGCAAATGGGACATGATGAACCCCACTTTCTCTTGTTCATCTCTAAAGTCTTTGTGCAGTAGTTGCAGTGCACACATTACGTCTGCTCTAAAGTTGGGGTACTGTTGCAAATTCCCATCGAAGTGCGAGACTAGACCGCCTGTGCGTCTCCCCAACCCAATCCCCTCTGATTTGGGTGTCTGTTGCCCTTGCTTCGTAAGCACGTCCAACCTGACCTGGAGATCCCTGTAGGCGGCAGCTGCTTCCTCCTCTCTCTTCCTGGACGCCAGCGCCTCGGCATTCAGTCGTGAAACTGCTTCTCTGAGTTCCGTTATTTGCTGTTCGGCCGTCATATTGTCTGCCGTTCGTGAGCTCTCTTGTAGGCACCCGCTTTCCCTCCTCTCCGCGAGGCCGTGGATGCCCACAATTTGAAGAGACGGAGCTTACTGTCAGGGTTACTTCCAGATCCTAGCTCACAGAGGATCACGCTAGCCAGCGATCGTTAAATAAAAGTCTTTATTGAGTTACAGTCTCCATTCTCGAGCTGCTGCGTGCAACCCTACGTCTTATGCTTAGATCGGCGAAGCTCCGTCTGAGTCTCCGCCCCTTGCGCACCAACTTAATATCCTAGCCCTGCTCCACCTTTTCCGCCTGACAGTTCTCCTCTGGGTCCCTCTGCCCCCCTGGGTCTCTTCCTTCCGGGATTCTTCTGACGCTGAGCCCCTGACTCTCCTGTCTCCTTGCGCCGGGCTTTAGGACCTGGCTCCCTTTCCCTGCCTACTGCGCCACCTTCCTGTGCATTTGAACTTGGCGCGCGCGCCCAACCTTCCACTTTCCGTCTAACCGTCACTTCGCTCCCCGATGAAGGTGTGGCCACTCCTGACTCGTGCCCTCCCTCCTGTTGCGAGCTGCCAGCGCTTGCTCCCTGGCGCTCTTCCTCTTTCCTACTCTCTGGCGGTGACGTTGGTCCCGATCTCCAACTGCTCCCCTCTGAGTCCCCTCTGGCTCTTTCTTCCTGGGGTGTCCCCCTAGTCTCCCCCCTTGCCCTGGCCACTGGTGCTCCTTTTTGTGAATCTTCTGATTCACTGGAAAGACTCGGAGATCTCGGGTCGTCGTCATCACTCATCCTTTCTTCTGCCTCCTCCCCCTTGCTCTCTGTTTCCTCCCTTGCCCTCGCCTCTGCTCCTGAACCCCTGACATCCGGGGTCAAAATTTCAGCAAAAAACTGACTTTTGGCAATTCACTCAAAAATGGTGCCAAAGGCTTGAAAATTCTCCCCTGAAAGGTTTGGCACTCGAAACAGAAGGCTTTTTATCACAGGACAAGAAATCAGCCCTCAAAAACCTAACCGGCAGAAAATATTTTTTTGAAAAAAATCCCTAAGCCCCGGGGTCACAATTTCAGCAAAAATCTGACTTTTGGCAATTCACTCAAAAATGGTGCCACAAGCTTGAAAATGCTCCCCTGAAACGTTTGGCAATGGAAACAGAAGGCTTTCTATCACAGGACAAGAAATCAGCCCTCAAAAACCTAACCGGCACAAAATATTTTTTTGAAAAAATCCCTAAGCCCCGGGGTCACAATTTCAGCAAAAATCCGACTTTTGGCAATTCACTCAAAAATGGTGCCAAGCGGTTGCAAATGCTCACCTGAATGCTTTGGTGAAGGAAACAGAAGGGTTTTTCTCACAGGACAAGAAATCAGCCCTCAAAAACTTAACCGTAAGAAGATATTTTTTTGAAAAAATCCCTAAGCCCCGGGGTCACAATTTCAGCAAAAATCCGACTTTGGGCAATTCACTCAAAAATGGTGCCAACCGCTTGCAAATGCTCACCTGAAAGGTTTGGCACTCGAAACAGAAGGCTTTTTATCACAGGACAAGAAATCAGCCCTCAAAAACTTGACAGTCAGAAGATACTTTTTTGAAAAAATCCCTAAGCCCCGGGGTCACAATTTCAGCAAAAATCTGCTTTTGGCAATTCACTCAAAAATGGTGCCAAAAGCTTGAAAATGCTCCCCTGAAAGGTTTGGCACTCGAAACAGAAGGCTTTTTATCACAGGACAAGAAATCAGCCCTCAAAAATTTAACCGTCAGAAGATACTTTTTTGAAAAAATCCCTAAGCCCCGGGGTCACAATTTCAGCAAAAAACGGACTTTTGGCAATTCACTCAAAAATGGTGCCAAAAGCTTGAAAATGCTCTCCTGAAAGGTTTGGCACTCGAAACAGAAGGCTTTTTATCACAGGACAAGAAATCAGCCCTCAAAAACTTAACCGTCAGAAGATACTTTTTTGAAAAAATCCCTAAGCCCCGGGGTCAAAATTTCATCAAAAAACTGACTTTTGGCAATTCACTCAAAAATGGTGCCAAAAGCCTGAAAATGCTCTCCTGAAAGCTATGGCCATGGAAACAGAAGGCCTTTTATCACAGGACAAGAAATCAGCCCTCAAAAGCTTAATCGGCAGAAAATATTTTTTTGAAAAAATCCCTAAGCCCCGGGGTCACAATTTCAGCAAAAATCCGACTTTTGGCAATTCACTCAAAAATGGTGCCAAAAGCTTGAAAATGCTCCCCTGAAACGTTTGGCAATGGAAACAGAAGGCTTTCTATCACAGGACAAGAAATCAGCCCTCAAAAACCTAACCGGCACAAAATATTTTTTTGAAAAAATCCCTAAGCCCCGGGGTCAAAATTTCAGCAAAAAACTGACTTTTGGCAATTCACTCAAAAATGGTGCCAAGCGGTTGCAAATGCTCACCTGAATGCTTTGGTGATGGAAACAGAAGGGTTTTTCTCACAGGACAAGAAATCAGCCCTCAAAAACTTAACCGTAAGAAGATATTTTTTTGAAAAAATCCCTAAGCCCCGGGGTCACAATTTCAGCAAAAATCTGACTTTTGGCAATTCACTCAAAAATGGTGCCAAAAGCTTGAAAATGCTCCCCTGAAAGGTTTGGCACTCGAAACAGAAGGCTTTTTATCACAGGACAAGAAATCAGCCCTCAAAAGCTTAATCGGCAGAAATTTTTTTTTTGAAAAAATCCCTAATCCCCGGGGTCACAATTTCAGCCAAAATTCGACTTTTGGCAATTCACTCAAAAATGGTGCCAAGCGGTTGCAAATGCTCACCTGAATGCTTTGGTGAAGGAAACAGAAGGGTTTTTCTCACAGGACAAGAAATCAGCCCTCAAAAACTTAACCGTCAGAAGATACTTTTTTGAAAAAATCCCTAAGCCCCGGGGTCACAATTTCAGCAAAAATCTGACTTTTGGCAATTCACTCAAAAATGGTGCCAAAAGCTTGAAAATGCTCCCCTGAAACGTTTGGCAATGGAAACAGAAGGCTTTCTATCACAGGACAAGAAATCAGCCCTCAAAAACCTAACCGGCACAAAATATTTTTTTGAAAAAATCCCTAAGCCCCGGGGTCAAAATTTCAGCAAAAAACTGACTTTTGGCAATTCACTCAAAAATGGTGCCAAGCGGTTGCAAATGCTCACCTGAATGCTTTGGTGATGGAAACAGAAGGGTTTTTCTCACAGGACAAGAAATCAGCCCTCAAAAACTTAACCGTAAGAAGATATTTTTTTGAAAAAATCCCTAAGCCCCGGGGTCACAATTTCAGCAAAAATCTGACTTTTGGCAATTCACTCAAAAATGGTGCCAAAAGCTTGAAAATGCTCCCCTGAAAGGTTTGGCACTCGAAACAGAAGGCTTTTTATCACAGGACAAGAAATCAGCCCTCAAAAGCTTAATCGGCAGAAATTTTTTTTTTGAAAAAATCCCTAAGCCCCGGGGTCACAATTTCAGCCAAAATCTGACTTTTGGCAATTCACTCAAAAATGGTGCCAAAAGCTTGAAAATGCTCACCTGAATGCTTTGGTGATGGAAACAGAAGGGTTTTTCTCACAGGACAAGAAATCAGCCCTCAAAAACCTAACC